>NC_088853.1:5998840-6298840 GCF_963853765.1 Magallana gigas | reverse complement strand
ATTTCCCCTTTCTTTGATAAGATCTGTTTTCATTTGTGTCTAAAAACAAAAATATTAATAGGTTGTTGATTTGTATTTGTACAATTGTTTCCGTATGGAAACCCCCTCACATTTCAAATGGTCTGTTCGCAGGACAAGGTAAAGGGCAAACTAGTGGATATCGGATCAATTATCTTTTATTACTACTTTATTTATAAATGGTATGCGGTTTATTTTATTTTGGTTCCTAACGCAAGAAATCTAATTAGTCGATGACTTTGTTTCATCTGTTGAGTTTAAATTAACACAACAGGAACATTCATCAAAACAAGAGATATTTGTAAAACAAATATGCCCCCCCCCCCGCTCCCTTGGAAACATCTGCGAAGAAAATGAACGGACACTACAAATAATTAAGATTTTTCTAAGCCCAAGGCACATAACTCTGTCACAAAATGTCCAAAAATGTTCGAACATAACCAAAATTGTACTTGACCTAGACTTTTTCATGATAAACCTGTATACCAAATTTCATTTCAATATGAGTATCCTCTGCGAAGAAATTGAACGGAAACTGTTGGCACCGACCGACACACAGCAGCAAAGCAATATGCTCTCCCTTCTTCGGAAGGGGTCATGAAAATGGCTAATAAAACCATTTATTGGTGTAGAAACAAGTGCAGTGTTTTAATGTATTATTATCAGACTCTTTTTGGAAACCAGGGTGAGAGCACTGGTCCCATCAATGTAGGGTCTGCTTGTGGTGGTGTATAGATAGACACGAACGACAGATAATGCAAACCAGAATGAGCCAAAAAGACTACTGAAATAAGTCATCAACACGTGATAGCAACACCGGATAGGACTAAGGTCCACTATGACTAAATTAGATCACGATACTCAACAAATACATGTACTACTATATGGTCACATGTTGTCTTTTAAAAGGTTATTTTACATTGGCGCTTGGTCAGAGTGGACCAGTTGAAATATTAAAAGCATCGAAGCAAATACGTCTGTCATTCAGGTTAGTTTAGATTTTTTGGGGTGCTTGAGATCCACGTGTAGGAGTTGGCAATGTAAGCATTGGTTTTTTTTTCAACGGTATAATTATTGCTAAAATCAGTCACAACGGCACACACAGTTTCTGATATCCGACTTCATGCAAGATAATGCAATCCAATGGACGGAATGATTTATCCATTGCATAAATAGGGCCGTGATTCAGCGTGTTTGGTTGTCATATGCCTTTTAACATTACACCTAAGCATATGGTATGTTATGACATAACTTTTTATACTTGAGTCCTTCTTTAAGAGCAGTACTTCGTACTTTGCGGTGCCAGCAATTTCCTTTTACATATATGTGAGCAGATGTTGTAAGTTACTGAAAATATGAATTATAAGCACTGTAAAAGCTTCATTTAAGTAAATGTCTTTTTAATCAAATTCCATTTTGTGGAAACACGCATTTTTTATTTCATCAAATATCATTTTTAATTTTTCATATTTAATGAACTGATCATTTCACTCCTAAAGCTTTATGAAAGAAAGTAAAAATACATGTGTGTATATTTGATCATATATTGATCAAAAGATCGAATATTTTTAAATACGGGGCGACTGGCACCTTCCTTTTATTTTTGCTAGCGTTAATTTTGCTAAAACTAATAGGGGTTGAATAAGCCCCTTCGGAATGCGCATGCCTGCAGGATTAAAACAATCAACACTACGACATACATGTAAAACGTAATTATTAAATTAATATCGAATTTGAAGGCCAAGTAATATTCGGGGGAATTTGGAGTTGTTTGACACAGAGGAATTACGACGCAAGTTACAACAAATATAATGAAGGTGGCCATTCCCTCCAGAGTTTGTAAGCTGTACATTTGATTATGCATAAAATGACAACTTATATTTCTAGACAAGAAAGCGGTTGTTCCAAAACGAGATATGACCAACTAAATGTTGCAGGTCTTAAAACTGAAAATAACTACATAAAACAAAAGTGTATTTTCTGATGTTTAATAAAGAATCAAAGATTTTAACTATTCACAAATGATCTATTCTAAGTTGATAAAACCATATTAAAATGAAAATAAATCAATGTTGAAAATAATAAAATGCACCTGAATTTTTTTCAAAGTGTGTGTGTGTTGGAATGTATGGCAACACATCTGTTACTGTTATCACACAAAATATTGTTAATTAACATTAACATATTAAACACTTAAATGTACACAAAAACCTTGGAAAAAATATCACTATTTCATAACATTATTAAATCCAAATAGCTGTATAATACAAATTATGCATGATTTATTTTACGAATAGTGTTGTTTTTACATTCTCAAGAAGTTCGACAATTATGAAAATGTGTTTAATTTCAAAGATGTATAAAATATGTTTTCTAGTTCGTGTATGTGTTTTTTAAAGTTTTAAAGACAAGCATTGTTTATTTTAACAAAGGTCTAGCACATCGAATGGCTTTTAGAAATATGAAACACTTAAGTACACACAATTGTAACAAGAGGCCCATGGGGCCACATCGCTCACCTGAGCAACAATGGGCGTTCAAAAGATATTGTGCCATATGGCCCTCGGTAGAATAAAAAAAAATATTGTAAAGTATTCGAATTTTACACTTATTTTTGCATACACGTAATCTTTGACATTGTACCTTCATGAAATACTGTTTTTACACAGAATAAGAATATTTGGTAGCGGTACACTGTTATATAACTTCTAATTCCCTGTATTTTCGTTCTGCCCCCTCCCCCACTTAATAAAGCGATCAAAAATATATGAGAGCATATATGTACATTTTCTTCCTCAACTACTTACTAGTTAATGTATTTTTTAAAAAATATAATAGTTATTGTATTTTATCAAAAAAATCCTACATGTATATATGTGAAGAAGAAAATTGCACCTCAATGCGCTCAATTTCTCAAATTAAAATATTCAACAATTTATTTGTCTTCTCCAATAAAATTAAATGACTGTTGTTCACTTCGCGTAAACTCGTAACTTTTATAACTTTACTCACACTTGATTGATGAATACACTGGAATGAAAAATGTTGTTACGTGACATCTTAAAAGAGCTATAAAAATCAATGTTACCGTATTGACAGGCACATCACTCTAATTTACTATGGCCAACCCATTTTTTTCATTTTTATTCAAAAATAACAAATGGTTACAAACCAGGATAATTTTCCGCTGTAATATTTTTTTAGGAATCTAAGGAATAGCGATAATTCTTTTATCCCCGCAACAGAAATGTGTCAGAACTATGGAAACTGTTTTCACGATGTCGTTTTTATTTACTCACATTTCACATTATTCATTGTTAAAGAGGGGGCCCCAGAGAGTAGTTATATAAAGCATATCATTCTTTAATTTTTTGTGTACAAGTATTTAACACATTCTAATTCATATAGAATTTCTAATGATCAACCAAAATTTCAGCGTCAATCGTACAATTATAAGCAAGATGAGCTCAAATTTTGCTAGGTTTGAGTCATATGTTGTTCACATGAGTTTATTACATTCAGCTTAAGATTTTTAACTTGGTATTTCCTATTCGGCATTTAAAATGGAAAAAAATGAATAGCCTCAGATCTGTGTACAAACATAGAATTGTGAGCAAATCTCTGTATCTTGCTTATAATTTGAAGCTTAACACTCAAATATGGTAAGTAAATAGAAATTGTAAACAATTAAACGCAAGAAACATGCACTATAACAAATAAAGAACACAATTTATTTTTCAAAATGAATCATATACATGTATATACCTACATATTTCCGTCAGCGATATTAAACTCTATTTAAACTGAATAAACTCGAGAAAATGTCGAGCATCTCAACAAAACATATTGCATTATTCTACCATTACGCAAAAGATGATACCGTATTACCGATAGCCTGAATGAATTGCATTTTAGTTCTTTCTTAATACATCAGATATTGCTTAACTTGCGCAGGTAAACAGTAAACTGTTTGATTTACCGAAGTCTGTTTGATTTGATACGTAAAAATCAGGAAATACAAGCGACAGTTCCCAGGTTAACGCAAAGGATAAATGAAAACGAAACGAAAATCACAACAAGCTAACACCACCGTCATATGTGAAAACTGTCAACGCATTGAAATATTTAGCCTCAATTTACACAAAATCGGCACCAATATGTTTTGCATGTTTCAAAGATTCCCTTCGTACATGAACTGTTGCACAACAAACAAATTCATCATTGTCATATCGACCCGTTTTTCATATAGTGTCATGGCTGCTTTAAACAAAGAACCTCGTTTTAGAATTATGGAATACGAGTCATGGTAAAATGGGTAAGCAATTTTAAGCAAACGGGCCGGGGCAAAATAAAAGCCGGGTCAGATCGGCAATCGTCAATTCCAATTACGCATTATTTTGCAGCAATATTTATAGCGAATATAAATATACTGGTCAGTAAATATCTTGATATTTTAATGAGATTGGCAGATTAATAACTGTCAATCTTTTGTTTTGCCCTGGCCCGGTCATGCCTACCCATTTTACCACGACTCATGGATGATATAAATTGCTTGAAACACGCCTTTCCTTTATTATTATTTTCGTCATAGCTCAGAATTGAAACAGAGTTAGCCCATAATATTTGCAATTTATATTTTCCTTTCCATAAGGATTATTCATGCAAAATTACCTTGAATTTGCCTCAGTAGTTGAGAAGATTTTTTAAATGCACCCCCCTATTTTTCTTTTTACAGTTTTGAGGTTTTCTCCGCTTTCTATGAAAAATGTTCTTTCATTTCTGCAATTAATATTCATTTTTCCATAAGAATGCTTTGAGCCAAATTTGGTTGAATTTGGTTAAGTGGTTTTAGAAAAGTAGTTCAAAATGTGAAAAGTTTACAGACAGACAGACATACGGACGAACGACGGACAAAATGTGATCGGAATAGCTCACTTGAGCTTTCAGCTCAGGTGAGCTAAAAACTGAAAAAAGTCTCATGAGCACACATTAGTAACCTGAGCAACAGTAGTCAAAATCAAATAAACTTTACGGACTAAGATACGGAATATGTGAATTAAGTAGTTGAATATATATCTTGTAATAAATTTATTACTATGTGAAAACAAGAGGTCAATTGGCCTTAACGGTCACCTGAGTAGCATATAACCCATACACAAACCCATACACAAACTTGTCGAGGAGTCTCATATATGCATCTAATCAATAAGGTTTCATACTGGAGTAGAAAAATTATAAATTTAGATGGTAATGATGACCACCTCCCTGCCTGAAATATTTCAAAAAGAACTGTGAAACCTATAATGTTTGCGAAAAACTTAAAGATCTGGTCTACAAAATCATGAATTCAGTTTTCCTCTCAGGTGTAATGGAGTAAACAAGATCATTTTTAACATTATAAGCATGCACACTTATACATCCAATTTGGCCCTGCCCTAGAGTCATTACCCATCCTTGAGAGGACATGGAAATTAAAATTTCAGTTGAGGACTTCCTGGTAAACATAATTATTAGTCAGTTTTTTATACAGATGTGTGAGAATAGAGAAGACAATTTTTACAAATTATATGCATTAACACTATATTGCCGCCCCCCCCCCCTCTCATGTCCTGAACCCCTGACCCAGTGGCTATGAATTTTTTTACAATTTAGGTAGAGGAGTTAGTGGACATCATAACCATCTATTCAGTTTTTTGCCCATATGTGTGGAAGTAGAGAAGAAGATTTTTTAAAGATTTCATACATTTTTAGGTCACCTGAGTCACTCAGATGACCTATTGCAATTGGTCTTCGTCAGTCGTGTGTTAACAATTTTACATTTTTAACTTCTTCTTGAAAACTACCAAGCCAATCGTTACCATTTTTGGTGTGAAGCATCTCTATGGTAAGAAGAATTTAAATTGTGAAATTTATGGCTCTACAGCCCCTGGGGAACCACGGGCGGGGCCAAATATGCAAAAAGCCAATTTTCAAAAATATTCTTCTCTACTCCCACGCATGTGAGGAAAAAATTGAATGCCTGGATATGATGTCCATGATACACTCTACCAAAATTGGGTCAGGAGTTCAGGCTATAGGGTGGGGTCGATATGGCTATATTGTAAAAATGTATTAAATCGTCTTCTCTACTTACATATATATTTCTTAAAAACTGAAGGCATTGTTATGATGTCCATGAGGCCCTCTACTAAAATAGTGAAATTTATGGCCCCTTAGTCAGGGGTTCTGGCTCTAGGGTGGGGCCAATATGGCCATATAGTAAAAATGTATTAAATCTTAGAAAATCCTCTTCTCTACTACCATATATATTTTTTAAAAACTAAATGCATGATTATGATGTCCATGAAGCCCACAACCTAAATTGTAAAATCCATGACCCCTTGGTCAGGGTTCAGGCCTTAGGGTGGGGCCAATATGGCCATAAAGTAAAAATGTATTAAATCTTAGAATATCTTCTTCTCTACTCTCATATATATTTGTTAAAAACTAAATGCATGATTATGATGTCCATGAGGCCCTCTATCAAAATTGTGAAATTCATGACCCCTGGGTCAGGGGTTCAAGCTCTAGGGCGGGGCCAATATGGCCAAAAAGTATTAATATATATATTTGTTAAAAACTAAATGCATGGTTATGACGTCCATGAAGCCCTCTACCTTAATTGTGAAATTCATGACCCCTTTGTTAGGTGTTCAGGCTCTAGGGTGAGGCCAAAATGGCCATATAGTAAAAATGTTTTAAATCTTAAAAAATCTTCTTCTCTACTCCCACACATGTGGGCAAAAAACTGAATACATGGTTTTGATATCCACAATCTACTTTACCTAAATTGTGAAATTAATGGCCCCTGAATCAGGGGTTCAGGACATGAGGGGGTGGGGGGCAATATAGTGTTAATGCATATAATGTTTAAAAATCTTCTTCCCTATTCTCACACATCTGTATAAAACAAAACTGACTAATAATTATGTTTACCAGGAAGTCCTCTACTGAAATTTTAATTTTCATGCCCCCTTAGGTATGGGCTTTGACTCGAGGGCAGGGCCAAAATGGATGTATAGATGTTAATGCATATAACGTTAAAAAATTATCTTCTTTACTCCCACACACCTGAAAGGAAAACTGAATTCATGATTTTGTAGACCAGATCAATTGAACATATATCAGAGGTGTGCATATTGCTAGGATTTTGATTTCCGATAATTTATAAAAAAAAATACTAGCTTTTAAACTTAGTCATTTTTTGGCAAAATATTGCATATTGGGTACCCTCATTGTACGGAAAACTCCCCTACAGTTCTCAAGATAGGAAGTTTTTCTTTTGTAGATCAATTGTACATATGTGACGGGTAGTTATTGGGGGTTTCAGCCACCCCCCCCTTTTTTGTTGATTGATATGTAATGTAGCAAGGGAGATAACTCCAGCGTGGAAGTCCGGAATACGGGGTGATAGGTTTTAACTCTTATATCTGCTGAAACCCGCCAAATAAATGTAACAACAGATTTCTCCTCTTCTTGTTTTTAGGTAAGAAACTGGTTTTATAACCTCAATCCATGTTCATTACTATTTTCTTGATTGACAATATGTTTATATGTAAACATGCATGTCAATAGAATGGTTGTAAAACATTTTGTACCTTTTAAGATGCATTTTGCGAAGGTAGCACATGTATATGTACCTAGTCACGTGTCTATCGATCTAGTTAAAGAGCAGTAATTGGTTATTATAAAAGTATTTTCAATGAATATGTACATTATATCAATAGGGTAGATACGGGAAATTTAGTGGTAAAGATTACATTAACATTTTTCTTGAAATTGTACATGGTAAATATGTTCCGGAATTTAGTGAGTTTTATCGTGTAGGTTTAGGTTTTAGCTTGCGTAAACTGTTTCCGGTTTGAGATAAATGTACACAAACACGAGAGGCTCCATATTTTGTGTATTGCTACTAGTTTAAATCCTCGGACATAATGACACGATTGTTAAAATTGATTAAGACAGTTTATATGAATATATCAGTAAGTTATCCATTTATTCTAGTCTTTTATTCTAGTCAGTTTATTTTGTTAATCCCCTAGACAAATTGAGTTGATTGTTTACAAATTCAGCGATTGTTTGTGATAGGTTTTAACTTATATATCTGCTGAAACCCGCCAAATAAATGTAACAACAGATTTCTCCTCTTCTTGTTTTTAGCATCAGGACTGGGGTAACATTTTGGGGGCTCGTCCGGGATCCCATGATGTCGGAAAACATAACAGAGGAGATGCTGGAGGTGCGAGCAAAGCTAATGATGGCGCCATTAGAAGTCCTGGCAGAAATTCTGAAGGAATTTGGGGAGCCAGTGGATTCTGCGAAGGGGCGTTTCAAGGTGGCGATGCAAGCCGACAGATTTTTTATGAAGGAAATGGAGGGTGACCAAGCACAAACAACATTGTTAGCTGTGAAATTTGCATTAGAGAGTCCTGGCACATCAACAGACAAAACCGTGAAAATAGAAGCCTCTAATGAACCAGCAAGTACAAAGACTGAAAGTACATCAGCAGTGAAATTACATAAGGATTTTAAGATCAGTGGGCAAGTGGATTGCAAATCAGGGATTTCGTATACCAGCTTAATTAGACAGATTGAAACTGGTAAACAGAAGGGATACTCGGATGTGGACATAATAGATGGTGTAATAAAGGCAGTAGTCCCATCGTCAAGCCTGCGCAGCTACTTAGACGGAAGGCCAGACATAAATTTGGCAACCCTTAGAAGCATCCTTAGGGGACACTATGCAGAAAAGAATGCAACCGAATTGTACAGTGAATTGGCTAGTGCCACACAAAATCCAAAGGAAACTCCGAACGATTTTCTCCTGAGGGTTATGGATCTACGTAACCGAATCCTTTTTGCATCACAGGAGGATAGCCATGAACTCAAATACAGTCCAGAACTGGTGGCTGGACTCTTTAGACGGACCGTCTACACTGGACTAAGAGATACAACACTGCGTCATGAGATGAAAGCACATTTGGACAATGTGAAAATAACAGATGCAACGTTAATGCATGAACTGAACCAAATTACCATACAAGAGAGTGAAAGACATAACAAACTGCAAGCCAAACATTCAGTGTCTCAAATCAATTCTAACTCAGTGGAAATCAATGCTGTGAAAGAGGAAGTAAAGAATGATCTTGCCAGTGAAATTAAGTCACTAAGGATCGAAATGACAGCATTGAAGAAGATGGTTGAACAATCTCCGAACACAGCAAAGGCTCAACCAACACCTTCACGAAGCGGACCACGATCCTGTACAGATTGCCAGTCTGTCGGCAAGCGTTGCAATCATTGTTGGAACTGCGGTGGATCTGGACATCGTCGACAGGAGTGTCCAAGCAAGAAGTTCAAGCTCTCGGGAAACAGCAGCGGGTCGACCTAGAGGGACAAAGGGCGGCCCAACAAGAAAGTTGTCCCAACAACCGTCTAGAGCATCACCACAAATTTGAGAAATATGAAGTAAAGGAAATAAAAGGAAAAGTTAATAACATTGGGCCTAACCTTGTCAAACTTGTTAGTAAACCATGTCATGTATGTTTATTTTTGAATGAGAAACCTGTAAAAGTGTTATGGGATACAGGGGCTCAAGTCTCCCTTATGAACAAGTCATGGATTGGTAATCATTTTCCTGAATTGTATACGCATGTAAAGAATGTTGAAGACTTTTTGCAGTTAAAAGATGTTTCATTAGTGTCTGCATCTGGTTCAGATATACCTGTTGAAGGTGTTGTAACTGTTATGATGAAATTGTCAGAACATTGTAATGCTGTTCAGGTGCCTTTCCTTGTCACTAGTGTATCGAGCAATGAACCAATATTGGGATACAATGTCATACAACATTTATTACAAACTGTCCATAGTAATAATGCAATTGATCTGCTCAGACTTACTCTTCCTGCAGCCAATGAAGCACAAGTCAACGCACTCTACAAAGAACTCAAAGACAATGAAGATGAAACGCTTGGTACGGTAAAAGTAGGACGTCGGAATATTGTCGTCCCACAGCAGTCATCCATAGTCGTTAGTGTACCATTCAAAGGCAGACAACTCCAGCCTGGTTGTGAGGCTCTTTTCGTCCCATCTCACCAACTCGATGCATTGGGAATATCAACTCAGGAAATGCTTGTGGAGGTAAAGCCAAACCACGCCGGACGTGTGAAATTACTGTTGTGTAATCCTTCCAAAAATGACTCTGTCTTGTCTAAAGGTACTTTGTTAGGACGTTTTGAAAAGATTTGTTCATCCATTCCCTTTGGAATAGCAGGCTCGAGTAGCGACCATGTTCAGACCACAGTAAACCAAGTGAGTGCTGAGAACGATGGGAAGTGGGATCCACCTGTTGATCTAACAGATTCCCCCCTAAATACAGAACAGAAAAGAAGAGTGGAGAGTTTATTAAGGGAGGAATGCAAAGCATTTACAGTCAATGATGACGACATTGGATGTGCTATTGATTTAGAGCTCGGATTGGAGTTGATGGATAAGGCGCCAGTACATAGTTCTTACATGGCCGTCCCTAGACCTCTCTACCAAGAAGTCAAGAACTATATATCCAACTTACTGCAAAAGCACTGGATTCGCCGATCAACTTCACCATATTCCAGTCCAATTGTTTGTGTGAGAAAGAAAGATGGATCACTCCGCCTATGTGTAGACTTTCGGAAGTTGAATGCCAAAACTGTCCAGAACCAGCACCCAATTCCACGAGTCCAGGATGCTCTTGATTCTTTGGGTGGAAGTCAATGGTTTTCTCTTCTTGATCAAAGCAAAGCATATCATCAGGGTTTTGTTAAGGAAGAGAGTCGGAAGTATACGTCGTTTGTGACCCCATGGGGACAGTACGAGTGGAATAGAATTCCATTTGGACTCACTGGTGCTCCAGGAATTTTCCAAGCCTACATGAATGAAGCTCTTGAGGGATTGAGGGACAAATGTTGTCTACCATATTTGGATGATATACTGGTTTACAGTAATTCATTTGAATCCCATTTGAATGACTTGAAGTGCGTGTTGACTCGTATAAGGGAAAAGGGTTTGAAACTGAAACCTAGTAAATGCCACCTGTTTCAAAAGCAGATACGTTACCTAGGTCACCTAGTCACCACGCAAGGACATACTGTAGACCCTACAGACCAAGAGGCAGTAATAAATTTGAAGGATCAGAGACCTAAAACAGTTGGAGATGTAAGAAAAATAATGGGTTTTATTGGTTATTACAGGAGTTATATACCCAACTTCTCTCGCAGAGCTAAACCCATTTATGATTTGTTGAGGAATGAGAACGTCCCAACTCAATCCAATAAAAAACAGAAGAAAATGAAGTCACAGACATCCGGACAGAAGGGGTCATCAGTGCACATTACTTGGACGACTCAACATCAGAACATCTTGGAAGAGCTCATTGACATCCTACTCCACCCACCAGTGATGACATACCCTGACTTTGATAGACCATACACTCTACATATTGATGCATCACAAATGGGCTTGGGAGCGATTCTCTACCAGAAGCAGGACCATGGAAAGTTAGCAGTAGTCGCATACGCATCCAGGACGTTGACGCCTGCTGAACAGAACTACCATCTTCACTCAGGGAAATTAGAATTCCTCGCACTCAAGTGGGCCGTCACTGAACGATTTCGTGATTATTTATATTACGCTCCTCACTTCGAAGTGTACAGTGACTATAACCCTTTGCGGTATATTTTTACGGCCCCAAAGTTGGATGCTACTAGATTAAGGTGGGTGTCCATGTTGGCAGATTTTCGATTTCACATCCATTATAAGCCAGGTGTGAGAAACTGTGACGCCGATGGACTCAGCCGCATGCCACTTGATGTATCTCAGTTTACCGAAAGGTGTTCTCCAGATACAATTGATGCCATTGTGTCAGCAGTGAGACTAGATGAGCCTACCTGTAGCAGCATTAGCACACCTGTCAAGGAGGCTGAAGCAGTAGAAGAGCAGTTGATTCAGGGGGCATCCCTACCTATCATTGACAACAATACTCTGGCAAAGGAACAGCGCAATGATGAAGACATAGGTACAGTCCTACTCTGGGTTCAGAAGGGGGAAAAACCTACCAAGCAAATAACAAAGGGATGGAGCCCAGCTGCAAAGTGCCTACTGCGTGAATGGGCCAAATTGAAAGTAGAGAATGGACTGTTGAGAAGAGAAATTTCATACCCACGAGAGGGAATAATTCAACAGGTAGTGCTACCGAAATGTTTTCGGAAACTAGTTCTGAAGCATTTACATAATGATTTAGGACATTTAGGAGCTGAAAGAGTTTTGAGCTGTGTGAGGGATCGGTTCTATTGGGCTCATATGAGTTCCGAGATAGAGCGGTATGTCACTCAGGAGTGTCAGTGCATCAAAAACAAAAAGCCTCATGTCCAACGCAAAGCAGCACTGCAGCCAATTACCAGCACTTGTCCGTTAGAACTTGTGTCAATTGATTTTCTCCATTTAGAGCGCTGCAAGGGTGGTTTTGAGTATATACTTGTTGTGATGGACCATTATACCCGCTTTGCACAGGTGTATGCTACAAGGAACAAGTCGGGAAAAACTGCTGCAGAGAAGGTCTTCAACGACTTTGTGCTAAAATTTGGGATGCCAAGCAGATTACACCATGATCAAGGACGTGAATTTGAGAACAGATTTTTCTTTGAGATGCAAAGAATTTGTGGGGTCAAAGGCTCTCGGACCACACCGTACCACCCACAGGGGAATGGACAAGTGGAACGCTTTAATAGGACGCTATTACAGATGTTGAGGACTTTAGAGCCATCTTGGAAACTGGATTGGAAATCACATCTGAATAAAGTTGTTAATGCCTACAACTGCACGAAGAATGAAACCACAGGTTATTCACCATTCTTTCTAATGTTTGGGCGACACCCCACATTACCCATTGACTTGGTATTTCCAGACCTGCAACAGCCGACTAGAAAACAGACCTATTCCCAATATGTGGCTCAGTGGAGAGACCGCATGGAAGAGGTTTACAAATTGGCATCGCAACAAGCAGGAAGAATGACTGAAAAAGGAAAACAACAACATGACAAAGGACTTTTGAGTGCACGGTTACATCCAGGAGACCACGTCTTAGTGAAGAACCTTTTAGAGAAGGGAGGTCCTGGAAAGTTAAGATCATTATGGGAGCAGGATATATATGTTGTTGTGAAGCAGGTGAATGAGGAGACACCAGTTTATGAAGTGAGGAAGAGATCCGGACAGGGTGGAATAAGGCGACTTCACAGGAACCTCCTGAGACAGTGCAACTCTCTACCAATAGAGTCCATGGATAACGACAGGAAATCCTGCAGACCAAAAAAACCCAGCAAACAAGACGTCCCAGTCTATGACGCTGACAGTAGTTCCTCAGATTCTGATGGATTCATTGAGATTACTGAAATCCCTCTAAATCCGAATGCCAAACCATTCACTCCGCAGCAGTGCAGGACAGGAAGTGACTCTTCAGATTCAGTTGTTGAAGTGAGGAATCCTACAGACAACCCCGTGGAACCTGTGTTGATTTCACACAGTTCAGCGGATAGTTTCCAGTCAGCTCATAGTTCAAGTGGTCTGGATGGTGGGGAAGATCCATATTTGCATGACGAACTAGTGGAAACAAATACCCCGGGTAACAGCGGCTCCAGTGGAACCGAAGACCACAGGTACAGACCAAGAAGAGCAACTAAAGTTCCCAGGAAACTCACATATGACCAACTGGGAAAACCATCGTTTGTACAAACCCTAAAAGTGGACTGCGAGATATTTGTGTAAAGTTGTGCTTTAATTTTTCTGTTTACACAGAGACTGCACTTTGTGATGATAAAGACTGTTCAAGTAGTATTTACTACTATCAGTGTGTTTTAAAGAATTAACATGGTGATGAAAGAGACTGTTTTAAGTAGTATGTACTACTCTGAATTGTAACCTCAGTGTTTTAGTTTCATATCTTTGTTTCTTTAAAGTCTCCATTTGCAATTTGGCCAATTGTAAACATATTGGGTGTGAAGACTAGAACATATGTTACAAATTGAATGACATAGGTCAGTTGAATATTTGTGATTTTGATTGTCATGACAACAAATTTGATTTTCAGTGTTTTATTTTGTAAATGTCGGGGCGACATTCAGTTTTGAAGGGGAGTGTGTGACGGGTAGTTATTGGGGGTTTCAGCCACCCCCCCCCCCCTTTTTTGTTGATTGATATGTAATGTAGCAAGGGAGATAACTCCAGCGTGGAAGTCCGGAATACGGGGTGATAGGTTTTAACTCTTATATCTGCTGAAACCCGCCAAATAAATGTAACAACAGATTTCTCCTCTTCTTGTTTTTAGGTAAGAAACTGGTTTTATAACCTCAATCCATGTTCATTACTATTTTCTTGATTGACAATATGTTTATATGTAAACATGCATGTCAATAGAATGGTTGTAAAACATTTTGTACCTTTTAAGATGCATTTTGCGAAGGTAGCACATGTATATGTACCTAGTCACGTGTCTATCGATCTAGTTAAAGAGCAGTAATTGGTTATTATAAAAGTATTTTCAATGAATATGTACATTATATCAATAGGGTAGATACGGGAAATTTAGTGGTAAAGATTACATTAACATTTTTCTTGAAATTGTACATGGTAAATATGTTCCGGAATTTAGTGAGTTTTATCGTGTAGGTTTAGGTTTTAGCTTGCGTAAACTGTTTCCGGTTTGAGATAAATGTACACAAACACGAGAGGCTCCATATTTTGTGTATTGCTACTAGTTTAAATCCTCGGACATAATGACACGATTGTTAAAATTGATTAAGACAGTTTATATGAATATATCAGTAAGTTATCCATTTATTCTAGTCTTTTATTCTAGTCAGTTTATTTTGTAAATCCCCTAGACAAATTGAGTTGATTGTTTACAAATTCAGCGATTGTTTGTGATAGGTTTTAACTCATATATCTGCTGAAACCTGCCAAATAAATGTAACAACAGATTTCTCCTCTTCTTGTTTTTAGCATCAGGACTGGGGTAACACATATATTAAAGGTGTTCATATTGCTAGGATTTTGATTTCCGATAATTTATGAAAAAAATACTAGCTTTTGAACTTAGTCATTTTTATGCAAAATGTTGCATATACATGTAGGGTATTCCAATTCACTGGATAAGGGTTAACATGGATTATGGATACAGTTTACATAAAGGAAACCCGGTTTGCTGTCACATTGACAGCTTTTCACTTGTTTTTAGTTGATGCATTGCATAAAAAAAGGGGGGAAAGGAATAAACAGAAGAAAGTTAACATATAAAGAAGAGAATACCTTGTGTTTTGTCATAAAAATATCTACATATTTTTCAACTCTATTTACCATTCGAATTTCGTCATCGATTTTTTGGTAACAAGATGGTGCACGTAGGGGGCCAAATGTATATAAAACACTCGCACCGTGATTTTCACACACTGTGGCAGTATATTTAGATTTTTATGATTACAAACACAATTTCACTTAAAAGAGCTAAACATTAAAGCAATACATATTTGATATTGATATTTTTTTTGTTTTGAAGAATCGACCAATAGCAGTAGTATTGCCCATGCTTCGCCAGCCAGCGAGACCAGCGCCACCAGAGGGAATGATCGTGGTCCATCTTCCTCCGAGGAGTCCATCCCCTCCGGTGAGCCTTTCACCACCACCCTCCCCCTTCAGACTCCCAGCAGCGAGACCGGCAAGGCCCCAGGGATCTCCAGCCCCCAGGTTGAGACCAGCGAGGCCCCAGAGAGACCCAGCCCCCAGGTTGAGACCAGCGTGGCGGCCACCGGGGGCCGCCGGTTCCACACCGGCCTCTAGAGGACCCCCACGGCCAGCAGTAGCACGGCCACCACCACCACCCCAGCCCCCAGGAGGAGGCCGGTGTGGAGACCACGGGGGGCCGCCACCACAACCCAGGCCGGGAGGAGGATGCCACGACACCAGTAGAGGAGGGGGCGATGTCTACCGGTAGAATAGGCAATTCTACCCACCCCTCCTCTACTGGTTCAACACCACCTGATGTTTCGCCGAATTCTACCACACTCATATTAGGTAATTTGCAATCAATTACTTATCATATGAATTTAAATTACCTTTACCTTTTATTTTTACTTGTGTTGTTTCTTCCAATAAGCATTTATAGATTGATCATTTATTCCAAAATTATATTTTGCTAAATATTAAAGCAATACATATTTAATATGTATATTTTGTTTGTTTTGAAGAATCGACCAATAGCAGTAGTATTACCCATGCTTCGCCAGCCAGCGAGACCAGCGCCACCGGAGGGATTGATCGTGGTCCATCTTTTCCGAGGAGTCAATCCCCTCCGGTGAGCCTTTCACAACCACCCTCTTCCTTCAGACTCCCAGCAGCGAGACCGGCGAGGCCCCAGCTCCCAGGTTGAGACCATCGAGGCCCCAGAGATCTCCAGCCTCCAGGTTGAGACCAGCGTACCGGCCACCGGGAGCCGCACTTCCACACCGGCCTCCAGAGGACCCCCACGGCCAGCAGTAGCACGGCCACCACCACCACCCCAGGGAGCTCCATCCCCCAGGAGGAGGCCGGTGTGGAGACCACGGGGGGCCGCCACCACAACCCAGGCCGGGAGGAGGATGCCACGACACCAGTAGAGGAGTGGGCGAGGTCTACAGGTAGAATAGGCAATTCTACCCACCCCTCCTCTACTGGTTCAACACCACCTGATGTTTCGCCTAGTTCTACCACACTCATATAAGGTAATTTGCAATCAAATACTTATTATATGAATTTAAATTACCTTTACTTTTTATTTTTACTTGTGTTGTTTCTTCCAATAAGCATTTATAGAATGATCATTTATTCCAAAATTATATTTTGCTAAATATTAAAGCAATACATATTTAATATGTATATTTTGTTTGTTTTGAAGAATCGACCAATAGCAGTAGTATTACCCATGCTTCGCCAGCCAGCGAGACCAGCGCCACCGGAGGGATTGATCGTGGTCCATCTTTTCCGAGGAGTCAATCCCCTCCGGTGAGCCTTTCACAACCACCCTCTTCCTTCAGACTCCCAGCAGCGAGACCGGCGAGGCCCCAGCTCCCAGGTTGAGACCATCGAGGCCCCAGAGATCTCCAGCCTCCAGGTTGAGACCAGCGTACCGGCCACCGGGAGCCGCACTTCCACACCGGCCTCCAGAGGACCCCCACGGCCAGCAGTAGCACGGCCACCACCACCACCCCAGGGAGCTCCATCCCCCAGGAGGAGGCCGGTGTGGAGACCACGGGGGGCCGCCACCACAACCCAGGCCGGGAGGAGGATGCCACGACACCAGTAGAGGAGTGGGCGAGGTCTACAGGTAGAATAGGCAATTCTACCCACCCCTCCTCTACTGGTTCAACACCACCTGATGTTTCGCCTAGTTCTACCACACTCATATAAGGTAATTTGCAATCAAATACTTATTATATGAATTTAAATTACCTTTACTTTTTATTTTTACTTGTGTTGTTTCTTCCAATAAGCATTTATAGAATGATCATTTATTCCAAAATTATATTTTGCTAAATATTAAAGCAATACATATTTAATATGTATATTTTGTTTGTTTTGAAGAATCGACCAATAGCAGTAGTATTACCCATGCTTCGCCAGCCAGCGAGACCAGCGCCACCGGAGGGATTGATCGTGGTCCATCTTTTCCGAGGAGTCAATCCCCTCCGGTGAGCCTTTCACAACCACCCTCTTCCTTCAGACTCCCAGCAGCGAGACCGGCGAGGCCCCAGCTCCCAGGTTGAGACCATCGAGGCCCCAGAGAGCTCCAGCCTCCAGGTTGAGACCAGCGTACCGGCCACCGGGAGCCGCACTTCCACACCGGCCTCCAGAGGACCCCCACGGCCAGCAGAAGCACGGCCACCACCACCACCCCAGTGAGCTCCAGCCCCCAGGAGGAGGCCGGTGTGGAGACCACCGGAGGCCGCCACCACAATCCAGGCCGGGAGGAGGATGCCACGACACCAGTAGAGGAGGGGGCGAGGTCTACAGGTAGAATAGGCAATTCTACCCACCCCACCTCTACTGGTTCAACACCACCTGATGTTTCGCCTAGTTCTACCACACTCATATTAGGTAATTTGCAATCAAATACTTATTATATGAATTTAAATTACCTTTACTTTTTATTTTTACTTGTGTTGTTTCTTCCAATAAGCATTTATAGATTGATCATTTATTCCAAAATTATATTTTGCTAAATATTAAAGTAATACATATTTAATATGTATATTTATTTTTGAAGAATCGACCAGTAGCAGTAGTATTGGATATGTTTCGCCAGCCAGCGAGACCAGCGCCACCGGAGGGGATGATCGTGGTCCATCTTCCTCCGAGGAGTCCATCCCCTCCGGTGAGCCTTCAATCACCACCCTCCCCTTTCAGACTCCCAGCAGCGAGACCGGCAAGGCCCCAGGGACCTCCAGCCTCCAGGTTGAGACCAGCGAGGCCCCAGAGAGCTCCAGCCCCAAGGTTGAGACCAGCGTACCGGCCACCGGGGGGCCGCAACTTCCACACCGGCCTCCAGAGGACCCTCACGGCCAGCAGAAGCACGGCCACCACCACCACCCCAGTGAGCTCCAGCCCCCAGGAGGAGGCCGGTGTGGAGACCACCGGGGGCCGCCACCACAACCCAGGCCGGGAGGAGGATGCCACGACACCAGTAGAGGAGGGGGCGAGGTCTACAGGTAGAATAGGCAATTCTACCCACCCCACCTCTACTGGTTCAACACCACCTGATGTTTCGCCTAGTTCTACCACACTCATATTAGGTAATTTGCAATCAAATACTTATTATATGAATTTAAATTACCTTTACTTTTTATTTTTACTTGTGTTGTTTCTTCCAATAAGCATTTATAGATTGATCATTTATTCCAAAATTATATTTTGCTAAATATTAAAGTAATACATATTTAATATGTATATTTTTTTTTGAAGAATCGACCAATAGCAGTAGTATTGGATATGCTTCGCCAGCCAGCGAGACCAGCGCCACCGGAGGGGATGATCGTGGTCCATCTTCCTCCGAGGAGTCCATCCCCTCCGGTGAGCCTTCCATCACCACCCTCCCCCTTCAGACTCCCAGCAGCGAGACCGGCGAGGCCCCAGGGACCTCCAGCCTCCAGGTTGAGACCAGCGAGGCCCCAGAGAGCTCCAGCCCCAAGGTTGAGACCAGCGTGGCGGCCACCGGGGGCCGCCACTTCCACACCGGCCTCCAGAGGACCCTCACGGCCAGCAGAAGCACGGCCACCACCACCACCCCAGGGAGCTCCAGCCCCCAGGAGGAGGCCGGTGTGGAGACCACCGGGGGCCGCCACCACAACCAAGGCCGGGAGGAGGATGCCACGACACCAGTAGAGGAGGGGGCGAGGTCTACAGGTAGAATAGGCAATTCTACCCACCCCACCTCTACTGGTTCAACACCACCTGATGTTTCGCCTAGTTCTACCACACTCATATTAGGTAATTTGCAATCAAATACTTATTATATGAATTTAAATTACCTTTACTTTTTATTTTTACTTGTGTTGTTTCTTCCAATAAGCATTTATAGATTGATCATTTATTCCAAAATTATATTTTGCTAAATATTAAAGCAATACATATTTAATATGTATATTTATTTTTGAAGAATCGACCAGTAGCAGTAGTATTGGATATGTTTCGCCAGCCAGCGAGACCAGCGCCACCGGAGGGGATGATCGTGGTCCATCTTCCTCCGAGGAGTCCATCCCCTCCGGTGAGCCTTTCATCACCACCCTCCCCCTTCAGACTCCCAGCAGCGAGACCGGCAAGGCCCCAGGGACCTCCAGCCTCCAGGTTGAGACCAGCGAGGCCCCAGAGAGCTCCAGCCCCAAGGTTGAGACCAGCGTGGCGGCCACCGGGGGCCGCCACTTCCACACCGGCCTCCAGAGGACCCTCACGGCCAGCAAAAGCACGGCCACCACCACCACCCCAGGGAGCTCCATCCCCAGGAGGAGGCCGGTGTGGAGACCACCGGGGGCCGCCACCACAACCAAGGCCGGGAGGAGGATGCCACGACACCATTAGAGGAGGGGGCGAGGTCTACAGGTAGAATAGGCAATTCTACCCACCCCTCCTCTACTGGTTCAACACCACCTGATGTTTCGCTTAGTTCTACCACACTCATATTAGGTAATTTGCAATCAAATACTTATCATATGAATTTAAATTACCTTTACTTTTTATTTTTACTTGTGTTGTTTCTTCAAATAAGCATTTATAGATTGATCATTTATTCCCAAATTATATTTTGCTAAATGTTAAAGCAATACATATTTAATATGTATATTTTTTTTGTTTTGAAAAATCGACCAATAGCAGTAGTATTGCCCATGCTTCGCCAGCCAGCGAGACCAGCGCCACCGAGGAGTCCATCCCCTCCGGTGAGCCTTTCACCACCACCCTCCCCCTTCAGACTCCCAACAGCGAGACCGGCGAGGCCCCAGCCCCCAGGTTGAGACGAGCGTGGCGGCCACCGGGGGCCGCCACTTCCATTGCGGCCTCCAGAGGACCCCCACGGCCAACAGTGGCACGGCCTCCACCACCACCCCAGGGAGCTCTAGCCCCCAGGAGAAGGCCGGTGTGGAGACCACCGGGGGCCACCACCACAACCCAGGCCGGGAGGAGGAGGCCACGACACCAGTAGAGGATGGGGCGAGGTCTACAGGTAGAATAGGCAATTCTACCCACCCCTCCTCTACTGGTTCAACACCACCTGATGTTTCGCCTAGTTCTACCACACTCATATTAGGTAATTTGCAATCAAATACTTATCATATGAATTTAAATTACCTTTACTTTTTATTTTTACTTGTGTTGTTTCTTCCAATAAGCATTTATAGATTGATCATTTATTCCCAAATTATGTTTTGCTAAATGTTAAAGGAATACATATTTAATATGTATATTTTTTTTTGTTTTGAAGAATCGACCAATAGCAGTAGTATTGCCCATGCTTCGCCAGACAGCGAGACCAGCGCCACCGGAGTGGATGATCGTGGTCCATCTTCCTCCGAGGAGTCCATCCCCTCCGGTGAGCCTTTCACCACCACCCTCCCCCTTCAGACTCCCAGCAGCGAGACCGGCGAGGCCCCAGCACCCAGGTTGAGACCAGCGAGGCCCCAGAGAGCTCCAGCCCCTAGGTTGAGACCAGCGTGGCGGCCACCGGGGGCCGCCACTTCTACACCGGCCTCCAGAGGACCCCCACGGCCAGCAGTAGCACGGCCATCACCACCACCACAGGGAGCTCACGTCCCCAGGAGGAGGCCGGTGTGGAGACCACCGGGGGCCGCCACCACAACCCAGGCCGGGAGGAGGAGGCCACGACACCAGTAGAGGAGGGGGCGATGTCAGCAGCTTTTTCTAGGCCTTATTAGGAAGAACACTGCGAAATGTCAACCTTTGGTAATATAAATAGAAGGGTAACTAGATCAATGACCCCAAAGAAAAAAGATTAAATCATTTTTATAACTCAGTTTTTTTGGGAAGGGGGTGGTTTTTGGAAACTTTTATTACAGACTTAATTTTTTGTGGGGATGGTGGGGGTATTGTTAAGGAATTTTTTTTACAGACTCAAATTTTTTTATTTTGGAAATTTTGGGGTAATTTTTGATACTGCAGGAACTGTTGAAACATCAAAATACAGAATGTTAACATTTATTCTATGAAGTATTTAAAAAGATTTGATAGTTTTACTACACTATTTGAATTATTTTGTTAACTTAACAATATGTATACATTGATTTATTTTTGTAAGCTTTACAATAAGTATATATGTATGGCTGAGTTTAACAATAAGTATACATTTGAATTATTTTGTAAACTTAACAATGAGTAAATTTGTATGGTTGTGTTATGTAATTACACACCACTTTTTTGTTTACTAAAGTTTAAAAATGTATATAATTATACATGGTGATGTGTTTTTTTTTTAAACAAAATAAATGACGTGACTTAGTTGTAAAAACTAGGCGAAACATCAGGTGTCATTATGTTAAATTGATTTTTTTAAATGTTTTTTTAATTTTGTTTACAAATTTTACATATGCATATTGATGTGCAAAATTGTTTTTTAATTATTATTTTAAAAATATGATATTTTACTTCAGTATGTACCATTTACCAATTCTAGTCTTATTTTTAGTGCTTACATGTATTAAATAGAACACTTTATCATACAAAAGTCTTTACCTTGTTCTAGTCATATTAATAGTGCTTTGTGTATACATATTTTACACTGTACATTTTTTTTAGGTCAGGTTTTTATATTAATAATATTATCTTTATTGCTGTAATACATTTTAATTATTTTTTTATGAAATCAACATTTAGGCGTTTAAAAGTATATTCACAATTCTGTGTAAAAAATGTAGGTAAACTAAATTTCTGTAATATTTTTTTGTAAAGAGTGAATATTTTTAAATTTAAAAATAACATGTAGGTCTATGGATAATTATCTATTTTAGATTTTTTTTTAATTAATAATGTATAATGACTAATTTGTTATTAACCAAAAAAATATAACATGTTGGGATCTTATTTTTACAATTTGTAGTTTACAAGAACAATTTTATCAAACTTTATAAAACTATTTTCAAAATATTAGGTGTAATTTTATATTATGTAATTAATTACTTAAGATACTATTTTACTGTTATTGTAGTATAATATCATATGTATATTTTATTCATACGATTCATGGTCATCCTTTAATAAATTTCGTAAAAAAAAAAAAACAATTTTTTTTTTTCTGTTGTTCTCTGGAGAAGGGAAAGATAATTTGAAAAGCCAGGCTGTAGAGTTATCGTTCTTTTTGCAGTGATAAAAAGGGAAAAGAAACCAACAGACAATGATGGGTTTAAGAAAAAAGAAATAAATATTTGAAAAACAAAAAAAAAGAATCAGAATATTTTCATCTTTTTTTTTTATATAGATGACAGATTTCTTATGCAAGTACTGCGGTTTGATATTTAAGAATCACCTTGAAGGTCAAATGCATGAAGATGGACATAACCGTTCAATGCTATCGAATAATAATGATGATGACTCGGTAATGATATATAATTGTTATCAGTAACTAATCTTAATTACATAATCATACATTTTTACTCACTTTAGAATATTTATAGTAAAAATCAACGATTTCATCTTACTATGAATTACGGAAATATCACATCCTTAAACGTTTTCAATTTTAAAATTATAATCGAATTATTGTTTCCGGATTAATCAAGAAAGACGGAGTAAGTAGTAAAATCATTAAAAAAAAAGACCATTACACTATTGAGAATAAATTACATGTTCATTTTATGAGTACACATCAATATTTTTAAATTAGATGAACACCTTCTTCTTATGCGGATACTGTGGATTATTGTTTGACGATGACAACGAAGCTCAAAGACACGAGAGTGAACACGAACTTCATCATGACGGTGAAAAGGGGGCAACATCCCACTCAAAAACAGTTATTATTTTTTATTGCTTTTTTTTGATAACGTGCAACATTAAAGAAGAATGGAATATTATAACATTGCATATTTCAAAGAAAATACACACACCCTCGTTTATAATTGAGTCACACTAAAAAAAGAACTACAGGAGTGAGTTTATCAAGCAATGGGCACAAATTAACCCTGCATTGGAAAAGTTTCAGTGCACGGTTGTGTTCTCTTATAGTTAACAAGGTACACATTAAAATAATTGATACAACCACTTTTTTGTTGACCAAGCTTTACATGTTTGAAGAACATTTTTTAAATCCAAAATTCCTGTAAGTGTTGGCACGATAAAAGGTTCTCTCAAATATTCATTACAAAGACACTAGTCTAAATTCCAGACTGTAACCTTAAAAAAAATCAAAAACAGTAATTTAATGAATTTTATTTTTCCGAACTTCTAAATTTTGTGCATGAAAATAAGAATTTTTTTAAGCCTCTACTGTTTAAGTTTGTACGATGCATGGTAAACTCACCCTATATTCTTTGTAATACAAATTAATACATTGCACATAAAGACAAGAACAATTTAAAAAAAAAACATTTTATTATAAAAATTTTACACCGTGTTTTGTAGGATCAAGAACATCATTGCCACCATTGTGATAAAGTAATGAACAATGAACACGACCTGATGTTTCACGAATTAGCTCATGATTTGGATCAAATGGATTACAGCGGTGAAGGTCCATGGTCCCCGTTGATTCCCAATTCAACATGTGAACCTATGGAAGAGGAACATGTTGCAGATCAAGAAATGGCTCCTGAATCCATGGAAGCCGATGAAGCATCAACCTCTACTAGAACCAACTCATCTCAAATTGGTTTTGGCGGTGTGAAAAAAATACCATATACCATTCAAAAAGTAGGAGAACGAACTATAATGAGAAATAATGCTATCATTATAAACTACAATATTCGATTTAATGCAGAAAACACTGAACATGGAATGAGGCTGACTGATCTGCTTCGTGAATAAGAAGATATGTTTGACAACATTCTTAATGAAACAGCTCGAGGACTTGACCCTTTTTTGGATCTTGGACGAGTCATCATTCATCACATGGGATTGTACAATCCTGTGTATGTACCACTAAGACCCTTGAAAGATCTTACTGGAAAACGTGTGATGGAGAACTTACAAAATGTCTTAAATAGTCATGAAAATCTTTCTCTAGATAAAAGGTTTTTTTTAAATGTGGGGTTTATTAAAGTTCCAAAGGGCGGTATAGCAGGCAAACATATTAACAAAGTTGGTAGCAGCAATGATTCTCTCAGAATTAAAAGATCATGTATCAAAATTCAAAACACAGATGAATTATGCCTTGCTCGAAGCATTTGCATGGGGTTTCTCAAATTACATCAAATTCCAACATCCGAATGGCAGAAATTAGTACACCAAAGTGACAAAGGAAGAATAGAAGAAAAAGTAATGGAATTGCAGAAATGTCCTATTTGGTTCTACAAAGAATTTATGAAGCACAACAAAAAAAATAATGAACGTCAAAAAAAATTAGCCATTTTGTTATGTCAGAAAGCCAATGTAAGCAGTGAGAGACGTCTGTCCATTCAAGACATTCATGCTTTTGAGATCGTACTGAATGTTGATATTCTAGTTGTCAGTTTCACTACTGGTAACAAATTCATACGAACTGCTCCAAAAGATGTGAGTGAAGATGAGCAAGGGTTAGAAATTCCGAAAAAATATCATATTTTTTAAAATCATTCTGAGCAAAATGGAAATGCACATTTTGATACTATTGTTAATGTGTGTGGGTTCTTTCCTCATCCAAATTTTGCCATGAATGTTTGAAACCTATCAAAAGCTGCATCAGTGTCAATCAAGTTGCATTGTGTGTAAAAGAAAAAAATCTTGTTTTGTAAAACACGAATTAAGTTGTCGACATTGTCACATGGTTTGTAGATCTCTGGATTGTTTTAATTCTCATAAGATAAAAAGTGGGAGGTCAAAATCATCTCAGTGTGATCGATGGTGGAAATGTGTGGTTTGTAAAAAACTGTAGATAGATGCAAAAGAAAACCAGATGATCATATTTGCGGATAATGGCAGTGTGAAGCATGTAAACGATTTGTAACAGGATCTCATTTGTGCTACATGAGGTCCAGAGAATGTAAAGAGAAAAAACCCAGATATAATTTTGTTGACTTTGAATGTATATAAGAAGATCTTTTGCATTGTAAAGATGGATACTCAATGAAAGGAAATGATTAATGTGTTCAATGCAGTAACAGCCCCGAACCCTGCATTGAATGCTGTAAATGTATAAACTGTCATCAGTCTTAGTGTGGAAAATCTCAGCACAAACCTGACTTCGTAGTGGCTCAAACAGTGTGTGAGGAATGCTTCAGTCAAGACCTCGCACCAAATTCTAAATGCGATAACTGTGGAACTAGGTGCAAAAAATGTAATAAGAAAAACGAACAGACTTTTATTAACCCACCATGTAAAAATACATGCGGATTTTGAGAAATAGTATTTCGAGGAGATCAAACTGCAAATGCCTTTGGTTCGTGGTTGTTCACTGAAACTCACAAAGACTATACAGCTATTGCTCACAACATGAAGGGCGATGAAGGATATTTTTTACTAGAGTACCTATTAGCAAATTCCATCATTCCAAAAATTATCTATGCTGGATCAAAAATCATGTACTTACATGTTCAAAGAGGACTTAATATAAAAATATTAGATTCCCTCAATTTTCTTCCCATGAGATTGGCTGAACTACCCAAGGCATTCGGTGTACGAGATCTAAAGAAAGGGTACTTCCCTCATTTCCTTAACACTAAAGGTAATGCCTACTATGTTGGATCCTACCCTGCAGCTCATTTTTACGGAAGTGACATGATGAATGCCAAAGAACGCAAAGACTTTCTGATCTGGCATCAGGATAAATTAGAGAAAAACATGTTTTTTGACTTTGATCGAGAAATTTTAAATTACTGCCGTAGTGATGTGGACATACTCAGACAAACTTGTTTGAAATTCAGAGAAATTCTTATGAAAATCACAGGAAAAGAAGAAGTGGTATTTGAGGATGAAATGCCAGAGAAAAAATTAATGGGAGGCGTGGATCCTTTTCAATGCACGACCATTGCTGGGGTTTGCATGGAAGTGTTTAAAAGCAAATTTTTTCAAGAAGAATGGCGTGTCAAAGTTAGAGGCAATGATGGAATATGGAATAATGATGGGAGCATGATTTTGAAAACTTTCTGAAACAGAACCGAGACGCATATGATTATGTTCATTCCCTAAACCTGCAAGAAAGGTTAGACCCTCGAAAATCTTTCTTTGGAGGAAGAACAAATGCTGTTGAAATGTACTACCAGGTCAAGGAAGGTTAAGAAATCCACTATCTTGATTTTTGCTCTCTTTACCCCTCGGTCAACAAGTATTGCAGATATCTCGTAAAAAAACCAAAAATCATTACAAGCAATTTTACGGAAATTACTGACTATTTTGGGTTGGCCAAAGTCAAAATTTTACCTCATAGACAATTGTATCACCCCGTGTTGCCTCAAAAAATTATCGGAAAATTAACTTTTGCTTTGTGTCGAACCTGCTCGGAGCAACAGCAACAAAATCCATGTCAGTGCAGAGACGAAGACTGAGCAATTACAGGAGTATTTTGTACACCAAAAATTGAAAAAGCCATAGAATGAGGTTACCAAATTGTACATATATACGAGGTCTATCATTGGGCTGAAACTTCACAGTACAATGCAGAGACTGATAGCAATGGTCTGTTGGGCGAATATATTAACCTACTTTTAAAGATCAAACAAGAAGCCAGCGGCTGGCCTGAGCGGGTGCATACCGAAGAAGACGCAGTGAAGTACATGGAAGAATACGCTCTTCGAGAAGGTATTCAACTCGAACGAGAGAACATTACCAAAAACCCTGCTCTGAGATCGATTGCTAAACTACTGCTGAATTCGTTTTGGGGAAAGTTTGGCCAACGACTCAACATGCAGCAGACGACATTTTTCACGAAAGAGAGGCTGACAAATTTTTTCAGCTATTATCGGATCCTTCCAAAGAAGTCTCGAATTTTCACATTGTCAGTAAAAAAATTATTCAAGTTTCGTGGCAGCAAAAAGAAAATTTTACTAAAGAAGATTACCAAACAAACGTATTTATTTCTACTTTTACAACTTGCTGGGCGCGCCTTCAACTGTATGAAGTGTTACAGATGCTGGATAGAAGAGTCTTATATTTCGATACGGATTCAGTCATTTTCGTCAGCAGACCTGGAGATCAGGAACCAAAAGTCGGGTCATTTCTTGGTCAACTTACCAGTGAGTTACAACCCGAAGAATACATTACAGAATTTGTTTCGGGAGGGCCTAAAAATTACGCTTACAGGACTTTAGAAGGAAAAGAAGTATGCAAAATCAAAGGATTTCCCCTAAACTATGTTAACAGTTTAAAACTTAATTTTGCTTTCATGCTGGATTTGGTGCTCAGGCCTGATCAGGGTCAGCATTCCGATTCAACAGGTTCATGTACAACGATTGTTAACCCACACAAAATTATGCGACATAAGCAACAGCAAATTATTTACAATCGAAATGAAGAAAAAAAAATACAAAATTGGGTATGACAAAAGAGTGATTCAAGGTGACACTTGGGACACCTTACCATACGGATATTGATTGCGATTGTAGTAGGGAACAAAATTATGTGAACAGTACAATTATATTGTTTAAAATTGATTTTTTTTTTACATCATATTGAAAAAAATGTAATTTGAATGAATTGATATTATTTAAATTTGTTTTTTTTAAAGAAATCACCAAAAACGATTTTTTTTAGAAACGTTTATTTACAAAACAGATACAGTTGTCTTTACAACAATATAGTATCAAATGTACATTTGTAATTTTTTATTGATGCATTGTTTCATTAAAATTTTAACCACTTTATTTTTGTCTTGGTCAGTCTCTTTCTCTTTGGAGGATTGTAATAAGGAGGCGCTCCGCTCGTATGTTTTTTAACCACTAAGCCACTGCCAGTCTGTTCTCCAGAGGGCTTCATCATTTATTTATTGTGGATGAATGAAGTAGGGGTTTGAATGTCCTTTAAGGCTTCATAAAATTGTCGGTAACCAGTAGGAGTTCTTCTTGAATTAGGAGTTAGTGCATGTTTTATTAAATCTGTAATATGCTAGCCTTCAATGACATTGTCTTTGTAAATCAAATTTCCATTATCTTTCCAAGAGAGTACGTCACCACCATACTGAGATAAGAATTTAAGCAATCCTTTGGCTTAATTCTGAACTTTATTTGGAATAACATGTTCCAAGATTTCGAGAACGTGCATCTGAGTGGAATATCTTTGTCAGTGGGTGGGTTCTTCGTCGATTCCAAGATTGTCTCCATGCTCTTCGGGGGATGATTCTCTGCGTCAGTTTTTGGTATTTTTCTTTTGGAACGAGAATTTGTTCTTGAGCCATTTTGAAAAAGATGTAGCGCAGGTTTGATCAGACGTGGTATGATGCTCTGATGCTTTAACAAAAACTTTTTACGTTGAGACTTGTTCACTGTTCTGCTTACAAGGGTACTTATGACATTTTTGTACGGATACATAGTTTTTATGTTCTGTTAGATACTGGAATGGTCCCCTTGTAAACGTTAAACATCACCTCACACAAAGTCTGCATTTGAGAGGGTGTCATGATCGACAAGAGTGCTCGTCGCTGTTTCGTGTTTGTAGCGTTTAACAATTCTAGAAATGATAAATGCGTTTTTACTGTTCGGTTCATTGTGAAATAATGATAAAAAATAAAAAAAGACAGTTTATTTATTTAGGTAAATAAACAATGGTATCTTCGTTAGGTAAGATGCGCGTGCGCAATCTGTACTTGTCCTCAGTCCCGGTACTCATGTCTACTACTAGATATCCAAAGGGTATAGATATGGCCTTGTCGTAAACCTCTTTAAAATATTTCAATCTTATAGGAAAAACCTGAGATCTAAAAGTAAAGACCTGCCTAGAGTCACGTACATTACGAAAGAGAATGACATAATGACAATTTAAAGAAATAGTTCTTGCAAACTTTCCAGGCACGTAAAGATTCTGGGCTAACATAAACACACTGACTCGACGATGGTGTGCCGTCACGCAAAATAAAGTAAGAGATTCCTCGCTCTTGGCAACTTGCATCATCATGTCATCTAACACTAAAACAGTGTGTTGTACACCCTCGCTCCATTCATCGATCTGGTCTTTAGAGGGTAATCCTTGATGTAAAATCAATCTATCGATGTTTTCTCCATTTCTTCAAACAAAGGTTGATATTCTGTATAAGCAATCACTATTCTCTCGGGTGGGGTTTGAAACATACCATCTGCATGTTTTAATATTTCATAAACAAAAGAGGTTTTCCACTCATGGTAGGCCCCACGATCATAGCTGTGACGGGTGAATGAAACGGTAAGAGTGATCTCTCTTTTCACCAGGCTTCCATGTTCATTGATTCCTCAGTTTAGACTGATTTTATTGTTACAATACATACTATTTTTATAGAATAAAAAATAGATTACATCATTATTTCATTCACAAAGCGTATGCATATATATGGTAAATACAAAGGATAGATCCAGTCCGTTTGTTGAGATATAGTTCGGTACACAAAAACATCTGGATCATCCTGCATTTTAAGAATATGTACAATGTCATTCATTGTATAATTTTGACATTTCATCAATAAATAAAATAGTACATGATAACCACAAGTCAAGGCATTTTTTTTTTCTGAATTGGAATTTCATTACAATTTGTTTTTTTTCGAATAATGATTTAAAAAGTTTTTGATTCGCATATCGTAATGGTCAGGTAGTCGACCAAAACTGTCCAAAAATTCTGCTGGTCGGAAGGCGTCTATCCAGATGACTATCCAGTGGGACCCAGGTAAATGAGAGGGATCTGTATTACAAACGTAGGCCGAGGGGTAAACTTGGACCCTCTCTGGTAATGTATCCGGTGAAAATACGCCTCTGAACAATTTGCTAAGCAACTTGTGTCCCTTGGCAATGCACATGATGTTGGAGGAATTCATACTTTAGTGTATGTGATGTCCCGTGATTGGTCAACTTCCAAAAGGGCCGGAAACTCTGCGTAAGCCAGACAGTTCAAGGTTTCCGTTGTATCGGCAGCAAATTTAACTTCCGAGTCGAACGTTTTCTTGTCTCACCAGGTTTAAATACTCTTCACCCAGGTCACTAGGTGCCAAATTAAAGGCATATATGGTAAAACCTTTGCCAAACTGGCTTCTTGTGACTTCCAAACCCGCATCTTTGTTCCATTTCTCAGCCGCTTCGAATAAATTGAAAAAAAAGTGTCACGTAATTTTAATTGGCCCCTACGTCGATTTTCATGGGACGGGCTGGCATGTTTTCTCCATTCACGTAAAGTGCAATTTCTTCTGCCAAGTTCTGTAGGTTGAATGGGTTCTTTTCGTAATTCCCATTGACGGCTTTTTGAGAAATGAAACAGAATGCAGCTTTGGTCGGTAAGGTGTTGGACCAAACGTTCTGCCAAATAAACGATCCAGAACCTTTAGGACATGTGCTCATTTTTACTTCGGTTCTAGTCAGGGGGTATTTGACCGTCTTCTCTTTTAAAATTTCAGCATGGTTGATCAAAATTCCACTGTCCACCTTAACCATGCATGCTTTAAAGGACACGTCTAGTAACTGCAACTTGTAGCTAGGGGAGGCTTCTTTGCTCACCAAGACAAAGGCAGCGGGGTTTCTAAACAGTTTCAAGTGTAAATCCACCCCATTGATCAAGTATTTATCAGTTCTGAATATATCCTCATAAAATGGACCTTCCAGGTCAAATATTTGGCTGTTTTGAGTAAATGCATACCGGTTGTTAGGGCCCCCATTGGTGCCTCCGTATGCATCTGCATTGTCCATGTCGTCGTCGTCTGGATAGTATAGTTGGGGCTGTAACTGGGATTGAGAGACATCGCTACCGCTCGAAAGGAGAAGTTTTAGGTAGGCTTTCCAAGCATAGTAGCTAGTATTGAGGGACACAAGTTTTCCGTTCATGTAAGTGTCTATCTAAGACCACATGGTTTGCAGTGGCAGATTGATGATCCCCGTTTTTTCCTGTGATGCCAAGGCCGTACCGTCGGTTTTAACAATCTTACCTTTTACGTACAGGCGGCTTCTTCTTAAGTCTATGTACTCGTTACCCTGTCCAGGCACCGATATCTCGATCGGGGCGTCCTCCGTATCGAAGGAACTCACTGGTCTGCATTCACTAAAATAAATTTTATCCACAGCTACTTGATTGGGTGGAACTGTAAATAAAGCCAATTCTGCCGGAAGTCCAATGTCTGTAATTTTATCGCTTAAAAAGGCCATTCTTATTGATGCTTGACCTTTTTCTCGTCTCCGCTAAAAATACTGTCTCCTGTGTCTCGTTTTCTCTTCTGTCCTTTCTGAGGTGTTTTCTTTTTGAGTGTTGGCTTAGGTTTGATAACAGGTTGCCTTTTCTGTGCTTTTATAGTCTTCTCCGACACGTGAGGAATCTTCTCTTTGATGGCTTCTTTCATTTCTTCTTTGGCTCTCTCTTCTACGGCTGCCATAGGCGTCACGTGTTTTCCCACAACTTGATCTACCGGCTCCTTCCGGGATAAATGCGGGTTGATCGGAATCATGTACGGTTTCTTGAAAAACATACCCCCTATTCCGCCACCTGTCTGCCGACCTCTGTATTTACTAGGTTTAAACCCTCCTTAGAACATATTTTGATAAAATGTTTTCCACACCTTAGGGTCTGACACGTACGTCGAACCCATTACTGTATTTCAAATAAACGCTTTTTCAGCAGCAGTGTAACAGTGGTCGTACCTTTCAAATATGAAGCGGGTTGATTATTCGAGTCTCTTATATACACCCTCACGTCTTGAAATTCGCCCAATCGCAAAGGTATTTCGTAATGAAAATTATAAATGATATTTTCCGCTTTTTTATAATTTATCAGTCGCAAGAGAGGTAATTCTCGCTCCCCCACTACAGTATCTTGGCATAAATTGCTATAGACGTACAATTCTGGTTGAGTGGATGCCGTAGACAAATTAAACTCCAACAGAGAAACAGTCCAATGCCCCTGTAGATACACTGGCTTGGGTAGATGAACTAAAAAGTCGTACGACGTATTACCACTATAAATCTGTTGACTATCAGCAGATCTCAGAACCAGTCTGATGCTCATGTTTGAAAATAATGAATGTCATAAAAGTAATCATTCCTATTTATACGTTTTGCATGTCGGATTTTTTTTTTATCCAAGAGTTAAATTTAGCAGGCCATTGGTGCCAGGACACCAGGATCTCTACCGTTCCTTTTCTTTTTCATTCTATAAGTATTTTATCGATCTTCCAGATAGAATTGTCACTTGTGCTTACTTTGTGAAGTTCCTGTGAATAAAAAGTTCCAGTTTTAGGTTCCTCAGCAAAGTCTTTTAATTTGTAGACAGGCAAACTCTGACTACGGTATCTTCGACTAACCTTAAAAATTTCTCCGGTCCACTTTTGATCGTATTCTCTCTGAAATGTCCGTCTCAAATGAGATATTCTAACTTTATCACCGACTTTGAATTTATAAGACTTCTTTTTTTAAAATTTTTTTGGACACACCACCGGGTCTTTTGTTTCTTTGTAAATAAGCTCTATAACGAACCTCCTCTTCGTTCTCTTAAGTCACAGATGCAGGAGTTATTCCCCCTAAAGGACGGGAAGGAGTGTTATTGATGTTATAAGTAACTGCTTGTAGCTTACTCAAAAATTCGTAAGATTGATATTGAGTAAACATGCGCTGCAATCTGTTTTCCAAATTTTGAATACTCCTTTCTGCAAAATTACTTTTTGTTTCATTTTCCGAAAAAGTTTGGTGTACACCTTCCTTTTTTAAAAACGAAGACACCCAACGGTTTTTAAATTCACTTCCTCTATCGGTTCTAAATACTTTGGTTTTTCTTCCATTAGCAAAAATCCCTTTTAAAGCTTCTATTACATACGACGCCGTTTTTTGTTTCAAAAGAGCTGTAAATACATATCTTGAAAATATGTCTTGCAAAACCATAATATACTGTATGCCTTCATTTTCCTTGGATATGTTTCGCACGTCTTGTAAATCACCATCCCATATGGTGTCTATAGAATCGGTTAAAATGTGACGTCTGTGAAACTTTTTTTGAACTCTCTTTTGAAGCGAATACGGTTCTAAATTTGACAAAAAATCTCTTATACCCTTCCAACCACTTTTTGTTTCCCTTCTTTTTTTACAATTTGATACAATTTGTAAGGGCCTGCAAAAGAGGCAGCATGTTTCACGTCAGTCCATATGTTTTCCAAGTACCGTCGTTGTTCATCAGTCAACACCATTTTGATTTATGAACCAAACAAAATTTAACGTCTCTTTTTAAATTCAGACAATATTTTTAAAAAATTATAAAAATAATGCATAGTAAAACATTTTTTTATTATAGTACAACATAAATGATTAAAATAGCAATACCATCATACTGATACAAAAAAGTTTTGTACATGAACTAATAAAATATTTCTTTCATTATCTTTACATGTATTTAAAAAACTTTTAAGCATATATATATATACATACGTAACAAATATAATTACATAAATATATCACTGAACACAAATGGTACTTTGAACACAATGAAATGGGCTTTTTTCACAATCTAATAGTTATTACAGTCATTTGGATTGCAACGTGGACATTGCAAAAAGCCCATCTGATTCTGGTGACTTTCGGAATTCTCGCAAAACTAGATCTCCTTTAACTGGTCACCAATCTTCTTTCCGACTTCAGACATCAGTTCCTTAAGGGTTTCCCACTGATCAAATGTGATGGCAGCTCCTTTCTTCGTCGGAACTATTTCACCATTCCCAGGCGGCATCCACCACTTCCTGATATTCACTACAGGGTAGTCGTTGCCAACCGTCATGTAGTAATTCTCCCCCAAGTGCTGTTTATAGGCTACCTGCATCTCAGCATCATGCTGATCAATAGCGCTATCTACATCATCCTGGTAATAGGTAATCTTTTTCCATTTTTCTAAATCGAGTGCAATCCCTTTCCTAGTTGGGTAGTCGGATCCGTCTTCTTTTTCTTCATACACTCTTAGGTGTACTTTAGTGTCACCGTAAAACTTTGACACCACGAGGAACATATTTCGCCCTATGCTCTCCTTCAGAATAGGGGTCTTCTCTGTCTGTTCTTTGACCATCTTGGGACGCTAAGCAATAGAAGCCTGGTCTTCAGTTCGGTCTAAGTCGATGAACAGTCTTTTCCTAATTCGGTTCGGCTCCCCAGGAGCCTCCACATCTTGGCATTCCCAGTAGGTTGTCGGTTTAGTAGCCATATCTTCCAAATTGTGTCTGCTGCAGAGAAATGTATATGCAATAGTAATGTGGCTCTAAATTCATCCTCAGTATTTATACTATTTACCTTACATCATCTCCTATTTTTACCTTTTTATACAACGTAAAACATTTCATAACACACTGTAATTTAACATTTATTTCTTTTGTTATTTATCCTTTTACATACTTTTTTATATATGCTTTCACCATCGTTGTGCAATATTTACTTTCACCATGTTAAACAATATTTTGTTTTCAACATGTTGTGCAATATCAGCATTTTAAACTTTTAAATAAAAAAGAACTCTACCTTTGCAATTTTTTTCCACCTGGGTTATGCTTGGTTACACTTCAATAACTTAATTTTCTTATTCAATATAAGCAACACATTCCTGTCTGTCTGTTGAATTCTTCTCCTAAAATGGGCTCTATCAATGGCATAATTCATCCATTCACCTTTCCTATCTTCGTATGGAACTAACAGAGTGTGAACGTTATCGCTAAACTGAACTTTTTTCATTGATAATTTTGTCTGTCTTGCATTCATCGTGTTTCAAATCATCAGGCGCTCACTGGGGCATAACTCTACGCTTAATAACATTTCTTTAGTTCCCCAGCTGTCAGCAAAGTCGTAGCCGTTTCGGGTCACTTCTCTAAAATCTTTTATACAAACTTTCTTATTGTCAAACCAACGACTCTCATTCAATGTCCACGTTTTGGGATTTTTCTCATCTTTTTTTCAATGCACTCCATGCTATAATTTTCCATTTGTACTGTACTCCTTGACAATCCATTATGAAGTAATTGTTTTTACATAAATAAAAAACTAACAATCTTTTTTTTTGGCGCATGCTCATTATCTTGTATAATTATCAACTCTATAATGAATATGTTTCTATGCAAAATATATTACAATACCTTTCTTAATATAACAATGACAAACAAGTTCTGTACAGAACCTTTTCTATAAATAGCTATATCATCATCTCTATATTCAATCCTCCAATGAGAACACGACCTCTATAAATTTACTGTTCTAAAAAGTCCCCCTCTATATGACCTCAATAGTAACTACGTCATCACATCTATATTCAATCCTCCAATGAAAACACGACCTCTATATTGCTACCTCTCTAAAACAACCAATCAGAAACAACCTCTATAAATGCACTGTTCTAAAAATAACCCTAAGGAGACCCTAATAATTACGTCATCACCTATACCTCCACCTCTATAAGGGTTTATATGCTGCTGTTAGAACATCTCTCGTCTTTTAACTTTCTTTTGTAACACCTGTCATTTACGCAGCATCTAAATAGTATATACAAGGAGTTGTTCGTGTTATGTTTTTAATTTAAAGCCTTCATTTATTGGTATTTCTTGCACATAAAGTTAAAGTTCAAAATATCAATATTTATACACGAGTACATTACTTCATGATACAAAGAAAATGTGATTGTTCTTTCCAAGGATGAACAAATGAATATGTCATTAATAACAAATAAAGTGATATTATACACCAATTGTTTGACTTCAATTAAATAATGTAAATCAACAGATTTCATAATTGATTCGAATTAAATAAGTTATAGATAACACTATATATGTAAATACCGATTGCATTTGGGGTCTGCAATGCCGATGATTATTACCCCTGTTGGTGTATTATCTTCATCTGAAGAGTCATCTCCTCATCAGATTAAATGTCAACAGTATCAGATGGAAGATGATATAAGAAGTAATTTAAATAGGTTTATATATGGAACACATGAACTTTGCATTGTTTATAGAATTTCAAATGGAATTGTTTTCAGTATATCAAACATTTAATGTCATTTTGAATTTTAAAATACTTTTACCTGTAAGGTATTTCCTGTCTCTGTTTCGAGAAAGTGTCTGCAACCTGGAAATTTTTGAATTGGATTACGTCTTTTAAATGTACTGGTTCTTCTGCTAAATCTCGCCATAAGATAACTGAAATTTTTGATATGTCTTCTTTGATTTTAATATCCAGAAATGCAACTTCTTCTCCTGTTGCTCTTATAGTTTTTGTTTCCAAATCGTTAACCTGTCATAGTAGCATAAAGATTTTAAATAATTGAATAGAAATTGAATTTCTCATCCATATGGATGCAAAATTAAAGAACCACATAGGGTTTGCTTGTAGAGGTTGCTAATAAATATAAATAAATTTCAAGGAAGTTTATCTTTAGCAATTGACATTGTCAAGATTGTTTAAATTTCAGAAGAGCAAATTCTCATACCTTGTAGACAACACATTTAACGGTAACAACAGTCTTCTTTGGACTCGTAGCAGCTTCAATTATTTTGGAAGGGGGAAGTCTGCGTTTTTCCTTTTTAGTCCAACAGAGATTTAGCTTTTTCCATTACATCATGTGGCACTGTGATTGTTCCACCGGTTCGTAATACCTTGCTTCTTACAGTTATAGCCAGCTCTCTGAAATCAAAATTAAATTTATCTGAGTTAAGACATTGTAAATTAATTTCTTGTTATCAACAAAATTGAATACTTTTATCTTTGTATAATTCAAATATAAAGATACATTAAACATACCCATCTCTAATTTAGAAGTTTTCAATGATGAGAATTCCATCCACTATCATGCTGGTGATATTTTCTGCATCGTTGACTTTTGCAACACATCTTGTGGTGTTGTCACACACTTCAACTGTAAACATGTTTCCCATTTCTCCATCCTGCTTTTTGTATTTAATTTATGGAAGCTGGTCAACAACTTTCATTGTGATGACAATCCCTTCATCTGATCTTGACAAAATATCTTTAAGTGAAGGCATCTGAAAATTTTACATTATATGTGCATATGAATCAAGTAACAGAAATTGTCTAGGTAAATATTGTCAGGATCATCATGTTAAGTTATGGCAAACTAACATGAATTGGGTAGCTCAATCACACATTATACTATAAGTGTCACAAGTTATGTATGACAATAGAAAGAGAGACAAGATATGAATTACATGGTATAATATTAAATGTTAAAAACAGATCTAAGAAAAGAAAATCTCATCGAGCAATATGCAATATCAAAAACACAAGAACTTTGCAATAGATCAATGTGATACATGAGGATTTTGCACCAGCAATTTGTAATCTTAAATACACAGAGATGACTTTCGAATCTGCTTGTATTTTTGAAACACACAAAGGAAAGTAAATGTGATCCATTCAATGTTTTCACTCTACTCAAAGCTACATAAGCTTGACCTTTTTTAAATATTTCTGGTCAAGTATATACAACTGCTTTATCTAGAAAAAGTCCCTGAACTTTATGGATTGTAGATGGCATGGTGTTAAAGGAAATGTTTCACGCAAAAGAATTCTTCCAGCAGATATTGAATTGTCACGTAAAGAAAAGAATGCTTAAGGAACATGTATATTATCAAACTTCACAAATATTGTATAACAATTTTCATAGAACTGTTTTCTTGTGACATAACCAAGAGCACCATTGACTAATCCCAGTGCAGTGTCAAGATTTCTCAACAACATAACTCTTGGTCCAACAGAAAGAAACAATTCAATTTATTTAGCAGTCCTCCAGCTTCTCTATCATTTGATGGAATAAGATCTTGAGGTTCTGATTCCTGAAAGGAATTTTCAGTGAAATCAGGATAAGTACTGTTCAACACATCATTAGCGGTCAGAGGTCTACTGTTCGGATGATCAGATTTTCTCACTCTAGTGTACATAGATATCAACTGTGAGAGATATTGTTTCTCATACAGATTCACAGTATTAATAAGATATGTAATGTCTTTTCTCCAACGAAAATCCCTGTTGCAAAATCTAAATTTGTAGTATTGACCTAATGTCAATCTTCTTGTTCTATCAGTATTGTAACCATTTATACCACGAGGAAAGAGCCTTGGAAATGTGGGTTTTTTTTCTTCTGAATGATCTAGAGTATGCAACTCTTCTGGTTTCTCAGCATTTAAGTCAACGATATCAGGGTTTTCTGAATAATTTTAGGAGACAGCAGACTTTTCAATAGGGTTAAAGTTTTCATTATCCATATTGACAGTCTCATTTAGCACACTGTATTGTGGAACATTGATATTAAAATAAAGCAGGTTATTAATTTTTATAAGCTCAATATGATCTATTGCCCTCGGACGTTGGCCTCGGGCAATAGGTCATAGTGAGCTGTTCCTTGCACCTCGGGAAAAATATTCGGGTCCATCGACTGCTCAAGCATTAAATACTTGTATAATAAGTTATGCCCTAATTGAAATATCTCATCCAAATGGTGTTCATTCCAAGATGTGCAATGAATATTTAAAAACAAAACAATCGCAGCATATGCTATAGCTGTACATTATGTACCAGCAAATTGATCAGAATAAAAGGGATGACCCTAATGAGGATTTCCTCTCTTTCCTTTCATAATAATTGCTTACCATTATTCTTATATGTCTTCGATTTGTAGCTCGTTCTTCTCGCAATTTATCAAATGCGCGTCTCTCAAGTTAAATTGCTTCAAATGATCTAGGGGGGGGGGGGGGGTTACTTTAAATGAATATTACATAATATTTATTTTGAACCTGAAAAATTTTACGTATATGCAATTTTCTCCTAAAGTTTTATTTGCCACAAAGAAAAAAAACATAGAACACAATACAATTATTTGAATATTAATATGCCTCCCTTCATGGATTATTCCACTATTATAGTGGCGCAAAAAATAATGGACTGCTCTTAAGATTTTGACAATATGGCGCGGAGTAGAATTATTCCTGTTGCTTCTTTTATTCAGATTGGAATTCTCCGCCGACTTTACACCAAAAATGGACTCTTCTATTTTGTATACAGAATAGCGACAGGCTGTATAGCAGAAAGAATTAATTTTTTTTTAAGATAAATTAATTAGTAATGATCAAACAGGCTTTGTTAAGGGTAGGTTTATAGGGGAAAATATTAGACTTGTATATGATATCATGAACTACACTGAACGTAAACAAATACCAGGTTTAATTATGCTTATTGATTTTGAAAAGGCATTTGATTCAATGTCTTGGAAATTTATTTTTGAGATTTTAGAGTATTTTAATTTTGGTAAATCAATGAAGTATTCTACAACAATATAACTTCATGCATTATACAAAATGGCATAATATCTGAATATTTCCAACCAGAGAGAGGATGTAGACAAGGGGATCCCATTTCTCCATATTTATTTATACTCTGTGCTGAAATTCTTGGTATCTTAATTCGAAATAATAAAAATATAAAGGACATAAATATAGACGGGGAAGAATATAAAATATCGCAGTATGCAGATGACACTTCATTAATCACAGACGGCTCTCCAAAATCTCTTGATGGAATTCTCCAAACACTAGACTTATATGCAAATGTGTTTGGACTAAAGATAAACTTTAGTAAAACAAAAATAATAATGATAGGAAGTAAAAGATTCTCAAAAGTTTATCACCACTCTAGATGGAAATTTACTGAATTTGACACAAGGTTCAATCTTTTGGGTATAAGTTTTTCAGTAAATCTGGAAGAGATGATAGATATAAATTATATATCGGTAATGGAAAAGATTGATAAACTCACCAAATGGAATCCTAGAAATCTTACACCGATAGGCAAAATAATAGTTATTAAAACACTTATAGTCCTAAAAATTTATCATTTAATTTTAACACTACCAAACCCAACATTAGAATTTATTAGAAGTTTTGAAAGAACACTTTTTAAATTTATTTAGAATGAAACGCCAGACAAAATTAAGAGAAGCACTCTTATTCAAGAATATGAGAATGCCGGATTAAAAATGATAGATTTCGAAAATTTTATGATACATGTAACACTTAAATCAAGTTGGATTAGAAGGCTATATTTTCAAATTCAAATTTGACAAACTTGTTTAAAGCTAATTTTGGACATAATATGCAAACATTGATGAAATTTGGTATTGATTTTACTAATATGATTATGAAAAATTCAAACAATAGATTTTGTCAAGATGTACTGCAATGTTGGAGAACAATTATTGATGTGCAAAAAGGAAATTGTGATAGACTGTTTAATGAACACATATGGTATAATCCAGATATTAAAATCGACAATAAATCAGTTTTCTTTAAAGATTAATTTAAATAAGGTTTTATATATTTAGGGGATATGTACGAATATGACAATCAGATTTTTAGTTATAATCAGTTGAAAAAGAGATTCAACTTAAAAACAAATTTTGTTCAATATCTCGGTTTAACACAAGCATTACAAAATTATGTGAAAGTATTAAATATACCGTTAACTAAGAATTGTAATATTGGTTACCCAAATACAGTAGAAATATTTTGTAGATCTAAGAAGGGTTGTAGTGACATGTACACTCTCTTGATATCAAAGAAAAGAACTTATCCAAAATCAGAAAAAAATGGATGTCAGAAATCAAATTAACTCAAAAACAATGGAGGAAAATTTATAGTCTGCCCTTTAAGTGCACAAAGGATTCAAAATTACTGTGGCTTCAATACCAACTATTACATAGGATCTTGCCAATCAGTTATCATTTACACAGAGTAGGGATAGTAAATTCTCCACTGTGTTACTTTTGTCAACAGACCCCTGAGACAATAGAACATATTTTTGTTGACTGTTATTTAGTGAAAGAAATTTGGATTGATTTGGAGAAATGGATGACAGATATCTTTGGTTTACAAACAAATTTTGACAAATATTCAATCCTTTTTGGAAAATTTGATAATAGAGATATTCATAGGTTGGAAAATTTAATCATTCTTTTCACAAAACAATGTATTCTGCAAACTAAAATGAAAACATCAAGGCTAAATGTAGAAAACATTAAGAAATATATAACCAAAAAACTGTTTATTGGAAAACCTTTGCTTCTGAAAAACTGTAATTATCATTTGTTTGATATTTATTGGAAAGATATATTTCAACGTTTGGAACATTCATCACCATCTTTATTCTCTCCTTAATGTCCCTGTTTCTTATTATTTATTGTTTTTGTTTCTTTGCTCTGTATCTTTAAATTTTTCCTTTTCCTTTTTTTTTCTAAAAAGAAAACCATTTTTTACATATATTTATATACCACAACTTGTTCAAATTATATCGTTGCTATTCTGAGAAGTAATACATATATGTACATCAAAATATTGATTATATCTATCAAACAAATACTATAACTTTAATGTATATGTATACATTGCAATATTTATATAAATGTGTATGTGCAATACTTATACTATGGTATGTGAATATGTGAAAGCTCAATAAAAAAATGGACTTTTCCATAGATGGGGTTGCATTCCATAATACCCTTATGTGTGGAGTCAATAACACTCTTTTTGGCCATGTTTCAAAACAATTTTTACTTGTTGCCTATTAATTTTACTTTAGATTAGAAAGAATCAATCCATAACTATGCATAATTATTCATATTGAGTAAAACACGGAAGTTACACTTCTTTTACAATGAATAAGATTGCTTAATTCACAGTAAACTATCATGTCCGCTTCTGCAATTAAAGTTTAAATATGTAAGCTAAACCTATATAAACCTTAAATCCAAACTGGCAATTTTGTTTAATAATGATAACCGAACACAATTATAGTCAACATTCTACCGGGGGCTTAGCCCCCCTTACCGGGGGCTTACCCTCCCTCCCAATATTCTCCACACTTTCAATTTGCTTCCGACGCCACTGCTACGTGGTACTCGGAACACAGCCACTCGCCCCAAATGTGTCGCTTAGGGTTGCGTTTAGTAGTTGACTGTTTAACACGACATTTCTTTTACTGATGACACAGTGCACAAGTTGGAGGTAACATGTCTTTGCGCACCTTTTTACCGACTTTGTGCCTTTTAAAGCAGGCGAGAGACACGACCGCACGACGGACAACCAACTTGCACTTCCGACTCGAGACAGTTATCGTGTAGACACACGTCACAAAGAGTCGCACACGTATGTGAATATTTGTTTATGTATGGTTTCAAACACGTATAGCAAAAGTAAGCCGCATTTAAAAACCCCTGTATCATTCCAAAACCGTGCCAATGTTTCTCATTTTCTGCTACCACGTGATACAAATAAAGACGTATTCGTCCCGTGTCCTCTTTTGCAGCTCGCACGAATACTAGTATGTTTCCTACTTGAGACGACACCACATTGATACTCATATTTTGCAGGGTTTCGAAAGATTCAATATCATTCAACCTTGATGGATGACTTTTAAACATAAAGGTGAACAAATTATCAATACAGTTTAATTTTTCATCAAAAGAAAATAGTTCAACCTATTCCCCAAAGTTATAGAAAAAATGTTTCCTAAATTCTCGATCACAACTTTCTTTTGGTCTTTGATTTGGTGTTGGAAGATACATGGTCATCTGCAGGGGAATTTATGAGTGGTGCTGCTGAGCATGGAGTGTCCACCAAAGTATCAAATTCTGATTAAGATAGCACCTGTATTGCTTTTACAATGGTATCTGGAGCAGATGTCCATGAGCTTGTTTCAGGGGTTTCCTGTAAGGGAGGTGTGTGAGGATGTATTGCTATTGTCTCCAAACGTCCAGAATGGTGTTATGCAGGAGGTAAGGTCTGAGGATGTGTAGTATGGTCTTTAACATCACGGGAATTTCAACATCTCCTCTTTTCACATGTACCATAACAACCTGTTCTCAGCAATCTCTTGACAATAATTAGAATAAGGGCAATGGTGGTCACCGTTCCTCACGTTAACTATTCTTTTTCGTATATGCAGATACAGGCCGTGCAGAGGCTAAAATTGCATGATCGCTAGACGGCTGTCAGGCATAGCTCGATGCCTTAAAAACATTATTTTTCCTTAAACAAAATAGGATTATCACTTACCTCTTGCTTTTCTGATTTGTTCTGAGAGCTCTTCTTTCATCCTCGTCACATGTCGAGATATTAGAGTTACATGAAGGAGTTGGATCTGAAACATAATATCTCATATTATTACATGAATATGAAATGTAAATTGCTGGTATCAATTTCATTTAGACACTGATATTGGTATCTAACTCAATTTTTTTTTTTTTTAAATCTTACCTTGTAACTTTTCATTGGCCAGAGATGTGAGCCCTCCCAATGTTGGCGCTGTCCCATAAGGCACTGTGGAGGTCTCCCCTTTCATCCTCTTCAAATGTTGAGACAGAGATTTAGGAGTTGGATCTGAAACATAATATCTCCTATTATTACATGCATATGAAATGTAAATTGCTGGTATCAATTTGATCTAGACACTGATATAGGTCCCTGACTCAAATTATTTTTTTTGTAAAGTCTTACGTTGAATCTTTTCATTGGCCAGAGAAGTGAGACCTCCTAATGTTGGCGCTGTCGCTCTTCACATCTCGAGACAGAGAGTTAGGAGTTGGATCTGAAACATAATATCTCGTATTATTACAAGAATATGAAATATAAATTGCTGGTATCAATTTGATCTAGACACTGTTATAGGTCTCTTTCTCAATTTTTTTTTATATCTTACCTTGAATCTTTTCATTTGACAAAGAAGTGAGCCCTACCAGCGTTGTTGTCTCAGAAGACACCGTGGAGGTCTCCTCCTTTATCTTCTTCACATCTCGAGACAGAGATTTAGGAGCTGGATCTAAAACATATTAATTATTCCAAATCAGTCATAAAAAAAACTGACATGCGCGGATTTTTAGGGGGGGGGGGGGTCCGGCAAAATTCTAGTTTCTGTAAATTATATTACAAAAATAACCAAAAATATGCCTCGGACCCCCAGCCCTTGGAAAAATTTAGTTTATAATTAACTTCTTTTGAAAACAGCGAGTGTTGAGTTATATATAATTGTTTCAATTTTTTTTTTCACAGAAAATATCATGCAGAAAAGTCTACAGTAACTTCGACAAGAGACCCGCGCCTGAAGCAACGTAATGTGGAGCGTTCCTTTTTAAGAACATTTAGGTATATTAATACTATTAATAAACATCAATAGATGTCCTAAGTAATCAAAAATCTATAGAATATCCAAGGAAAGCCAATTATGATTGTAAAAAAATATTTTTTGAGAAATTGACTTTCGTGAATAAAACATAAGCTTAAGTAAATCAAACTTACTTCAATAAATTCGTTTAATATTCAAATACTATACGGAACAAAAACATTTTACAAATTACCTTTTGACTGAAAAAGTTTTAAACAGAATTATTTATTTTATTTTCAGGAGAAATAACGCCACAAAAGTGAGGCACTCAACATACGTTGTGAGAAGCCTTCAAATCAGGCGGAGAATTTATCACAGCAACCTCTGCAGGAAGAATTGGAGGCGGTTAACGAATTGATAAATTGCATCCAGGCAGATTTGGCTCAAACCGTTTTCATAATCACGTATATAAAAGACTATGTCAGAAAAAACTGTAAACGAAGAATACCACTCTGCCTAAGTGTCTAAAGGATACTGGAAAGCAATTCTGTAAAGTAGTGTAACTCATTTTGAATAAATATGATCAGATAATGTTTTTAAAATATTTTTGTTATCAGGAGCCGCGGGAGAGCGCAGGGTTGAGTGATCATGTCAGTCAAATTAAAACTCTTGTGAAGATGCACAATGCTCAAGTTAAGAGCATGTTTTCTTGGTTGGGGTCATCTCATTGAAAATATTTGTTTTTTCCACAAAAATAACTGTAAAAATACTTAAAAGTTTGCTATTTGATTTTAAAAAGTATCATCTCTATAGGATGTCTATCTTACAGGTAAATACAGAATAAAGCAAAAATACTTGTTCTTACCAGAGCGTCAATGGTATAGGGAAAAACTGCCAGTCTGAAAAGTTAAAATCTGGATTCCTATTTATAGTATGGGTATGAGTTAAAATATATTTTGTTGAAGTGAGTGACCCGATTTTAACCTTGATGTTCACCTTATGTTTCGTCATATTTAAGATATTGGAGGTGATCTTCAATTTGACTTTATGTCTCAAGGTCAGTGGCTATGGGTTGTTGACCTCTTTTATTTGGATGTGACTTTCATAAGATATTGGAAGTGACCTTAATTTAACAACATAATAAAAGCAATATGACTGTAAACTCCTCCCTGATTGTAAACTAACCCTGACTGTAGACTTCGCCTTTACTGTGACCTCCAACGACCTTGACTGTGACCTCTTACGACCTTTGCTGTGACCTCATCTGACCTGGTTTTATAAGAACCTTGACTGTGACATAGACTATGACCTCCATGACCTCCTTTTGACTGTAGACTGACTGCTTTCTACCCCCCTTACTACTGAAATGCTAACATTGAAAATTGTGTCCTATTTCTTTCTTTTTTTGAATATTCTTTCATGCTTAGCCTCTGACCAAACTTTCCCCCAAAACTATTGAGACAGAGTTTCGCTAAAAAGAACAGACCTGGATTCGTCTGAAGTTTTGCATACTCTAAATCTATAACTTGTTTTTCTTTGTATCGTCGAATGTATTTCCGTTTCGACTTTTCGATGTCACACTTGGGAGGAAATCCCGAGGCCTCTTGTTTAATCTTTAGGAACGTATTGACGTAGTTTACAAACAAACCCCCTCCACCAGACAAAGGGTCATAATGGGACGATTGCACAAAATGATAGATTTAATAAATTTCTAAAATTATTTACCCTTTTTGCACTGCCATTTGGATTACGGGGGTATACCAAGTGTCTATGATGGCTCTACAGAACAGACACAATCATGCCGATTTTCAGCGTCCGCTTACTTTCGGCACAAAGTAAACTTCAGTTTTCCTTGGGATCGGTACGGAAGCACGGGGTGGTACAATTTACTAGGAGGTAGGACTTTGATTTTGGCAAGACCAAAAATACTGACATATCCTGAAAATTATCCGTGATAATGGTCGGATCGATGACACATGGGATAACGACAATATTTATTTGTCCAAGGGTAGAGACTGGTGAAATCGTAAAACTGAATCGTTTCGTCCTCTTGAGCTCTACAATGTAGTTTTATGGCATGAGTGCGACCGCCAAAAAACTTTCACAAGGATCCAGCTTTTCTTGAAAATCCAATGTAGAGACAAATTGTTGCAATTCTGTTTTTTTGTCAGCTGATAGCGAAACTGGTGCTCCCATACGACGACCAGCCTGTATCCGAGCTCTTTGAGTTCTCGTTCTCGCTTTTTGGTCATCTTGAAGAGTTCGTCTAACGCCTGGTTCATCGGAGGGTGATCGACATCAAATCGGTCCTTTTGGAAACAATCCGGACATCCATGGTACACACAACCTACAAACACACACGTTAAGATGTATAAAACATGGGTTTTTTTTAAAATGATTCACCGCCGCCCCCTCCCCTCTGTTAAGGGAAAGGGAAGGGCAAATTTAAAACCAACATTTTTCCAAACGAAGACCAAAATGTCTTTCCATAAAATTCGTAGATAGTGCCTTTCCCCTGAGGATTCTCGGCAAAACCGTCACATCTATAATTGGTGTCTGGTACGTGGGATTCTCCTCCATTGAGAGCATGGCGGATATGCACAGGTGTACCTCGTTGTCGACTTCGTTGCATGACACCTTGTATAATCACAAACATCAAAAAGGATAAATGTTCATTAAACTAATATCTACACAAGTAACTAGCATCCCTTGTTTAAGACACAGCCATTAAAATAAAAAAAATAAACAAAATAAAAAATAAAATGAATATTCGTTGCAAGTAATACTTTTGTGCAAGTCACAAAAGAAAATAAAGAATCAAAAACGAAAGAAAATATAAATGTTCATGGTAATAATCGTTTCACATGCACCAAAAGGGAGACAATACAAATTAGCTCCACAGTATTAAAATTTCACCCCACAAAAAAGTGTAACATCTCCTAAATATCAAATTGCATGACTTAAACCAAACTTAATGTTATTTTTCCCTCAAAGTTAAAGCAAGACTGTATAAAAATCTCACCCAGAACTAATCTTTAATTTTACTATAAAGAAAATGGGTAGAAAATCTAAAAAAAAAATCGTAATATCAATTTCAATACATGCTTATTTTCTTGCATACTAAAATCTACAAGAATCATGTAAAAGAACAAGTTCCATACTTGTGTCAAAAATTCCAAATGGTTTTACACTTGCAACATCATTGTTAAACTGACCTTAGGAGAATACTTAAAAAATCAATAACTCCCAATATCTATGAATTCCAAATTCAATCTTTTTTTTCTATTTGGTCTTAGACCTGGTGTTGTCAGAAACATTTTCATCATCACGTTTGTAGATAAGAGCTGTAGTTGACTGAGGATTCTTCATGGTAATACCAAGTGATGAGGAAGACTGCTGAGTTTTAACAATTGTATCCGGAGTTGATGTCAACGATTCGGGGTCGAGGCTTGTCAGGGTGGTGTGTGCAATGCAGTGGTCTCAAAATTTCCCCTTTGTCAAGGAGGGGTCTGGGTTTGTGATTGCCTAGAGTTCTCCAGATCTTGGGGAACGCTGCGTCTCCCATTACATCTACAATTACATCTACAACCTCTTCTCACTTGTAGAAAGTGCTTGATTACAATGAGGATCAATGCCACTGTGGTGACCGTTCCCCATGCTAATACTCCAAATAAAGAAAGAGAGCAAAATTAAATTAAACAGAGTGTAATACATAAAATATATCATTGTACTCACTTTCGTCTGATAAATAGTTTACTTAGCATGTTTAAGATGTAAAACTACAAAAGTTCAAAGAAACTAGAGCAGAGCTTGTGTCAAAACTACGAGTAGGTCTTCCGTTGTTGCTGCGAGTTTAAAATGTATGTGATATGGTGTCAATAAATTATAATGACTAAACTTTCAGTTCTGCTTTTGTTATAAAAATGTGTTGTGATTGAAAGCCTGTATATAAAACATGTTTTGAAAAAGAAAGAAAGAAAATGTTTAAGGAAAACTATCTGTCGAACACAGTTTATGCAATCGTTTCAAACATTGTTTAAAAAATGAGATGTTTAATGGCGAGTTAAATTTTCAGAGGGTAGCAAGCATTGTTACATGTACTCATGATTCATGTCAGGAATTGTGTTTTTTGGGAGCTGATTTTAATCAAGTCTCCTATGCAGTTACTCTAGCAAACCGAAACTGAAACTGTGTTTGCACCTAAGCACAAATCATCGCCGCTGACAAGACTTAGTTCTTGAAAATAATCGATAAATTCGATGTAATGTACGCTGAAGCATTTTTTTTAAAGGAAACTTATTTATAATACCTTGTAAATAGTCAGATTTTAAATGGTACGAACAATTAGAAGTTTTTTGTAGTCGTGTGTATTCATACGTCAGAGTTTAATATATAGTCTCGTTTAACCATCGGCTGTCTCCTTACATCTCCGGCAAGTAGAGAGTCAGTCTATATTAAGAGGTCGCATCATCAAGCTATCACGTGACCTGGTATCTCTTACTTGTCGGAGATTAACGGAGACAGTCGAGCATCTGGTTGAACGAGACTAGAGTTCATTATTGGTTGTATCCGTACAATTTTTGAAGTATTTGAGTACCAAAACGTAGTTTGATGAAATCAATTCTATTTTAAAATATTACACAACATGATTCATTAGAGGTTTCCTCGAAATTCTTGTTGGAAAAGTCAGAGAATTCGTATTATAAAAATGTGCATAATTCAAATGCAGATTATAGACTACTTTCTCCATTTGGAAGTACTCGGGATACCTCGCGCAATATTTTAACGTTATCATCCGGGCTTATTAATGGCTGATGCAATGCAAAATCCCCGTAAACTTTCAATACTGGGATGTGTATTGAAACCTGAAGCGGTAGAGGGGGCGTTTCAACACATATAATCTTGACATTTTTCATATAGGTGGATGAACTTAGTTTGAGCACAAAGGTATTTACTATTATTGAAATATCAAGCAAAAAGTGGTGAAAGAAAAAACCCGTGACATAGTATAGTATATCTTATAAATTCATGAAACTTTGAAGTGTTTTGAAATTCTTTAACCAGGTAACAACAATGTCTATATCTAGATCAGTAATAGGATAAGGTAATGTCAAATATCGAAGACTGTACGATATTTAAGAAACTGTTTTTATTACAAGTGTTACCGTTAATAATCAAATCAAAGTTTGCCGAATCTTCCTGGAATTAAACATAGGTTGTAAATTTACTTTGTATAAAAACTTTCTTCATGGTTACTCAGTGTGAAACATTCTTTAGCTTAGACGTTTTACTTTTCCACTAAGCATCCGCCTTTCCTTAACACTACATCTAAATTTATCATGTTCATAAGTGATCATTCGTTCGCATTTCAAAATATTTAATGTCCGAAATTTAGTTGGATATAAGCTACGTCATTCTTATCCTTGGCATGCATGTTGTCGACGGCGTGCGGCCAAAGAAATTTTCACAATCGTTTTTAAAACGCTTTAAAGTTATACAATATAGGATATACATGTAATTTTTATATACAGACCTTAATTAATTTGTTTGCAAGTTTATAACTAATGATTATTTCTTTATCGGCACCACTTATAATTTACTCAATTCACTCCCTCTCTCTCATTCCTTTCTCTCATTCAAGTCAAGAGCGGCAATGTCTTAACTCCACCCAGCTACGATCTGATTGGACAAAGGTCAGTCAAAACATTAGGTAGAAACTTTTCTAGAGTAAATCCCTATGAAACGCTTCAATGTACTTCGCTGTAACTTAAACGATCATGTTTTGATAAGCATATATTTTTTTTTATTTATTTACATCGATAACTCTTACTGAGACCATTCGACTTTGTACAAGCAGCATACATAACCTCGGACATCGGGTGTCTCCTGAACCTGGCTGAACCTGTCAATCAAACCCTGTGTATTTGTTTTCATTGGATGGTCAAGCGTCTCTTTATTTTGTCAATAGCCAATGGAAAATTAATGACTTCAACAGGAATCAGTATTTGTTGAAGCAAACAATCTGAATGACAAAAAATGTATTAATTATCTGAAAATTATTTAAACCACTGTTAACGGAAAACCAAGAGTCTTAGAAGTAATTAACACACATGGATTTGCCTACAATGTACACAGTCATGCAATTACTAGTAATTATTATGGGAATCTTTACGCATGGTTCTTAATTCGAACAGATTATAATAATCTATACACTGTACGCCGTTACACATGTACGAAGCGCCGGTAATATATACGAATATTGAGTCAAAAATTTAAATCATTTTTATTTCTTGTTCTTTTCAATACAATGTGAAATTACTTTCAGAAAAAAATTCCGAAATAGGCCTACTAATTACAACTTTCTGTTTTGTGTAATCATCTGAATTTTTTCTGAGGTACATGTGTATATATGTACATAACATAATTATTTACGCGCGAATGATACGACATAGGAAAAGAAATAATCGGTTGTTCGTAGGACATTTTTATCTTACGAATGTGACTAATTTAATTTTAAATATTTTTGAACATTATCAATGTAAATAATATCAGGTGTATTTACTGTTTGTGTTTTTACATCGTAATCTCTGAAACCAATAAAAATACTAATGTTAGCAGAAAAATCAAATCCCGCCGAATACTGAAAAACCGATTTCAGTTTGCAATCATACGTATTTTATTTTTGGTATAGGCCTACACAGCGTTCGGCGAGACTTCGCGAGATTTCGTTGCTGGAGATAAACAAACATGTCGGATTGTATGTGTTAGAAAGGGAATATGGCATTTTCTATTTTATATTGGGCGAACTACACAGCTGGGACTAGAAAACTTAGTAGAAAGTCTGAAATTGCTGTACAATCAGACCATGTCTTGAAATTCGTGTACGATAAAGAGGCATCATACGTACGTGGCACAGTTCAAGCATCTATGCGTGACAGGAGTTACAATGTAACGGTATGTCAAATTTAACTATTATGCGAATTTTCGGTAACAAAATAGTGTTATTTATACCAATATCTATGTGGTTGTTGTTTATATATGGACACACATTCTTTCCAAATTAGTATGCAGATAATATTGTCGTGTGTTAATATATAGATTACCCTTGGCCCAAACTACAATATTGAAGACAGCACTTGCGAGTGTGTGAATGGGCAGGATAAATGTCATCACAAGGCCAGCATTTTTCTCTATGGGTATGCAAATCAAATTATATTGCCTATCTGTAGCTTTGATGAGAAAATATGTTCTGACAACCAGAATTTTCTCTATAGAGAAATACAGAACTGAACAATGTATTGAATTCAAAACACATAGCTTTTGATTGACTAAAATTAGTATACAATGTATGTTGTATATTATGATGAATTATTTTATCACCACCTTGTATTCAAGTAAATTTATAGAATTTATTGAAAAAAATATCACAACAGAAAGTGTATATACCACATATTTTATCCAATCTACATCAGGTATAAAAACGTGTAAAAGACAGATGTGAGGCAGTCATGGATAAAAAATCCATAGTCAGCACCACCTCGCCAAGCCAAAACAATGGAGGAACTGTTCCCTGCACCAGATCGATTTGTAAACTACAGGTCAGCAAACAATAATTTTATAGGAAATATTCGGAGTACAAGCATGCTGGAACTACTTCGAAGCCGGGCATGGCAAGGGGCCATGTGATGGTCTCGGAGGAACCACCAAGAGGATGGCTGATGAAGCGGTGCGCAGTGGTAGAACAGTTATCCAACACGCTGATGATTTTTTTAAATGGGCTGTTGAATCCAACTAAAAAGGAATCAAATTTCTTTTTGTATCCTCAGACGAGTGTAAATCAGCTGCAAATATTCTGTCCGCGAGAAATGTTAAGCCTCTTCAAGGTACATTCAAAGTCCATGCTGTAATTGGAAAAGGAAATTCCATTGTAGCTTGGAATGAGGTGAGTTGCTACTGTGACCAATGTTTTTTGGGTGATAATCCAAACTTTGACCATGGTTGGAAAGTACAAAGCTTGAATAACCGAACCAATAACCTTAAAATAAACACAGGAGAGGATGACAAATTAACGGAAGAAGCTGATAAGGTAATGGAACAACCACCAACTACAAATGAACGCAAGATTGATCTTATTGAAGGAGAATATGTTGCTGCAAAGTACGATAGAACCTGGTATATAGCAAAGATTCTACAAATCGACGATTCTGACGAAGTAGAGGTGACTTTCATGGAGAGAAAAAAGCAGCTTTTCCAGTGGCCAGCAAGAGAAGACATCCTTTGGATACCGGTTACAGATGTTATTAGAACCAGTGTACACAGGAAAATCTAAAAGAATGCTGGAACTTCTTCCTGAAGACAGGGAAAAAATTCTGAAAATTGTTTCAATGATATTGTGTGAAATGTACGTTACATAGCACGTTAAATATGTGCATTAGGTGATTGTTTATACCAAACTATCATTGTTCAGAATCATAAAAAGCATATGCTACCATTCATTTAAAGTTTAAGCACGATTATTGTTCTTAAACATTATAAAATGTTGCTTATTTGTTTCTTTGTCCTTTTGGTCGAATATTTCTTGAAAACAATGTCGATATATATAATAGTAAAAAGGTTAATACTTTTTTATGTTTTCTTTACTTACCAGAAAAAGGCATTGTTTATCATTCATGCTTTCGTATAAATATACAAAAGCTTCGATTGTTATACGTTTTAAAGGAAAGATTGATGAAATATTAAACATACAAAAATCAGATTCTTTTCATTGTTGGGAAAAGAAAGTTAAACTGATATTTCTAATTGTGTTTAATTTTTAATAAACTAAAAATATCAAACATTACTAAAAACTAATTATATACATAATATGATAAAAATAGTTAGAAAAATGTTCACAAAAGGTAAGTCTTCCAATGGTAACGTACATTTTTCGAGCAAATTTTATCGATTTAAATGTCTTTATTCTCTGTAGCATAGTAAAAGAATGGCAAATATTTACGTGAAAAAATTGATGAACTCGGAATCACAAAAAACTACCAATTAAGAATTAATAACAATAGCCAATGTGTTCAATAATTTTATTTTTTCATATCTAAAATTTCCATTGCACACCTTTATTGAGAATGGGTGAAAAGATGAACCCTTTGAAACTTCGATCATAAAATGCAACAGCAATCTTTTGTCTGGAAGTGTCCTCAGTAGAAAGAATACGATTGAAATATAGCAAGAAATAAAACTGGGAAAAACCATCTGTTTATGAATGAATACAATTAAGTGTCCAAAATTATAAAGATTTGTGTAATCTAGGTAAATATCTCTATTTAACTTTTAAAAACTGTAACATTATTCCATAAATTGTTTTTTGTTATGCATGCAATTCTGTGTCTCTATTTCGTATCTGACATTGTATCATGCCAAATGTCTATAAATATCATTTTACTTATATAATATGTTGTTCTTAATGCCACAAGATGATTATATATTGAGCAAATAAAGAATGACTCTTGAATATTCTTTGCATTTGAACCTGATACTGAGCATGAAGCTGTAGATATGTTAAAGAGTGTTTTATATTTGAAACATTTGCAAAAACTATTTAGTAGCTTTACTTTTATAAAACAAAGTAATGGTAATGGTAATGCATTACTTTACTCATGTAATGGTAATGTAATGCATTACTTCAAGAAAATCATGTAATGGTAATGGTAATTTAATGCCCAAATTCATGAAGTAATGGTAATGTAATGCATTACTTTACAATGTAATTCGCCCCAAGCCTGATAGACACACATACCATGGGCAGACTGGCATGAAGCAAGGGCCTTTGGACTTCCTGAAGCCTAACATTTTGGCCAGATCTACTAGGCACAAATCCCACAATAATTTAAAAAGTGCCTTGGTCATATTTATTTCAAAATGACCTTGCCCTACAAGAAGTATAATTTTGTTAGTATGAATGATTGTTTTTTTTATGATATTGAAAGTAGTACATAAAATCTTTACAATATTTAACACCTGTTAACATGAGAATATTTCTGTATTTTCTCCCATCTTCCAACTCAGTAGCATGTTTTGTGGCGTTTACATGCTGCTGGAACTCCTCCAGTTCATATTGCCGACGGCACACCGGACAAATGTAAATTTCCTCAATTATTCGAGAGGCAAGGGCGTAGGGGAGGCCGTCGCACCCAACGGCAGTCCACTGTCGAGTACTGCCCACGCCTGCCTCCTCCAATAGGTGGTCCAGTACCTGTATAGCGAAAATACAAAGATTATTTACCATATTATTATACGTAAAGTTTATATTTATAATATTTTAAAATTAATAATAACCTTCTCTACAGCCTCATACGAGCACGGGTTTTCAAAAATGGGTTCCCCAGCTATTATTTTACAGGGTTCTCATGTGTGCTTGCTTGGGATGAATGTGTATCTGCAAGCCAAAAAAATTATTATTTGCTTAAATCTTATGTTTTCATTTCATTTTCATTAATGTTATGGAATGAAAGGGTGGCAGTTAAACAAGGAAAGTGAAACAAATATATTTTATTGATTTTTATTAACGAATTTCCCTTTTATTTATATATATATATATATATATATATATATATATATATATATATATATATATATATATATAATGGTAACCTCTCGCTTGGGAAATCTATTACACGGGGAGAATCCATTTTTTGTATCAATATGATCCTTCCACCCATCTTCCCCATCTTCGTCTTCGTGTTGTTGGCTAACTATCTCTTGAATTCTTTTTGATATAAATCTATTTGTGAAAAGGAAGTTTTGACTTAAGACTAAACAAGAGAAAAGCTGTCAATGTGACAGCAAACCGGGTTTTCTTTTATGTGAACTGTATCCATAATCCTATCAACACGTATCCAGTGAAATGGAGTACCCTATATGCAACATTTTGCCAAAAAATGACTAAGTTCAAAAGCTGGTATTTTTTTCATAAATTATCAGAAATCAAAATCCTAGCAATATGCACACCTCTGATATATGAACAATTGATCTGCAAAAGAACAACTTCCTATCTTAAAAACTGTAGGAGGAGTTATCCGTACAATGAGGGTACCCTATATGCAAAATTTTGCCAAAAAATGACTAAGTTCAAAAGCTGGCATTTTTTTCATAAATTATCAGAAATCAAAATCCTAGCAATATGCACACCTCTGATATATGTACAATTGATCTGCAAAAGAACAACTTCCTATCTTGAGAACTGTAGGAGGAGTTATCCGTACAATGAGGGTACCCTATATGCAAAATTTTGCCAAAAAATGACTAAGTTCAAAAGCTGGTATTTTTTTCATAAATTATCAGAAATCAAAATCCTTGCAATATGCACACCTCTGATATATGAACAATTGATCTGCAACAGAACAACTTCCTATCTTGAGAACTGTAGGAGGAGTTATCCGTACAATGAGGGTACCCTATATGCAATATTTTGCCAAAAAATGACTAAGTTCAAAAGCTGGTATTTTTTTCATAAATTATCAGAAATCAAAATCCTAGCAATATGCACACCTCTGATATATGTACAATTGATCTGCAAAAGAACAACTTCCTATCTTAAAAACTGTAGGAGGAGTTATCCGTACAATGAGGGTACCCTATATGCAAAATTTTGCCAAAAAATGACTAAGTTCAAAACCTGGTATTTTTTCGATAAATTATCAGAAATCAAAATCCTAGCAATATGCACACCTCTGATATATGTACAATTGATCTGCAAAAGAACAACTTCCTATCTTGAGAACTGTAGGAGGAGTTATCCGTACAATGAGGGTACCCTTTTGGCAGCCGCCCGCCCGCCCGCCCGCCATTTTCACCATTTTAATAACCGGATTTTTCCGTTGGAAAACCCGGTTAAAAACCATATAACCTCTCTCTCTCAACACCTTTCTCTCTTTCTCTATCTCTCTCTCTAATTGTTCAGAGGCTTTCAGTGGGTATACCTAATTTCAATGAACTCTTTTTCGTACACTTTCTCTTGCTCTCTGATTTTATTCAGTGCGCTCGTCTTCGCTGAATCCGTGAAGATTTGCCACTTGGATGGAGCAAGCTCTTCCTTGGTTTGAATATCACTTCTGGGCTGCATGTGTGCCACAGAAGTGATAACGGAAGACTCTGCCTTAAAATCTTCTTCCATTTTCTTCCAATAACCTTTTAGAAAATATTATTAATTAGATAAAGAATATATATTAACTTTGATTTGTTAAAAAAAAATTAAAAAAATAAGTACCTGATTGTTATCAAAAAATGAAATAACATCACTGGTTTGTGGGATATTTATTTTGTCTCTACTGTGGGCTTTCAACCACCTTAGTATGCTGGTGTAACTCCCACTTGGGGAAGAAGCACTTGCAATATTTATTGCCTCTTTGCTTCCTAAAAAAACATAATAATCACGAAATATAAGAATTAAGAAATCAAAATACAAAAAATAAAAATAAGTGTTGTATAAAATAATACATTTCAAAAAATGACTTTAAATTGAAATGAAAGTTAGAAGAAAAAAAAATCTTAGTTTTATTTTAAAATTGCACCAGTTTTTGAGTAGACAAGAAGAGCTTTAGCAAATGCCAGTGGACCGACGAATTTTGAATTCGTGAGATAGTAAATTATGTTCACTGCATTGCTGATGAAGACAACATTTTCCCTCTTTCCAAAAGCATCTCCCATTACTCCCTTTATAAGCCAGACGAGGACCATTCCTCTCCTTCATGTAGCCTAGGAATAAATTGTTAAAGTTAACTTTATTAATTATCTTATAAATAAAATTAGACAACTTTTATTAATATCTTTATATCCCTTACTAGATGGATCGAAATGTTTTAATATTTCGTCATCTTTATACAGAGTCCCAGCATGAACACTGTCTGTTAGAATCTTCGATGATTGTTGTCTGCCTGTAAAATAGAATGTATGATATTTTTTTAAATGTAACTTAAAATTGACAAATGATTCAATGTAGATTTTAAATGCATGGAGTTAATAAAAAAAATGTAATGCATAGAGTTTTTTAATTCCATATTTTGTGGTTTAATAGAAAAGAAAAAGAATGTTCTGTTTTCCAATTGCCGTTTTTAATGATTGTGCACTATAAGAACTTAACAACAATGACTTAAACTCCTAAAAAAAAGCATGTACTCCAACAACAAAAAAATTCTTATAAATTAATGCCTCCTGTATAACCAGCATACTCTCTGCGGCAACTTTATGCCAGTTGTACACACAAAGACTTTCGTTAACTTGTCAAATGAAAACAGGTGCATGTCAACATGTAAAGCTTTTTACACTCATACTACACAAATCACTTACAAAATAATATTGTTACGAACTTTATGAGATCCCAACAAACAACTTTTCCAGCGACAGCCATATCAAAATCCTAACCGTTGTTGAGTTATTAAGCAAAAACTTTGAGGAGCTATTGGCCCTTCATTTTAGGGCCCAGCCCTTTTTATTGGTGTCAAATGAAAGCCCTTGATATTCTGTACAACTTTTATTCTACATGTCTTAACAAAATATTTTTCGTTAAACAGATATAAAGGAAAATATGTCTTAATTTTTGCACTTTTTTGAATCCTTTTTTTCCCCCCTTCCTTTTCATAAATAAAAAACATAATTTAACAACAAAAACCGATGTGTGCCACTACAATGTCTCTGCTATTCAAATTCGTTGGATTCCCATTCCCTGCTATCATAGTCTCGGAGCCTTTGTCTGGAAACCAAAGGCCCTAAAAAATTTTACAAGGGGAATAACTCGTTAACGGAAAGGGAATTCAAATTTTATGAATTGATGAAGATAGTGTTTTGTAAAGTCCATTAGCCCTGAAAATTTGAGCAAAAACCGTTCAGAAATGAGCACGATATGAACCCTCAAAATTAGCGTCTAGGAAGAAAAAAAGAAAAATACGAATAATCTTAACCCGCACAATAATAGAAAGTAATTATCATTTAAATTGACTTTGAACAAGTAATCTGTAAACCAATATACTAATTCTTGACAAGTGTTAATTTTTTTAACTTGTTTGTTAATATGCTTTTTAAGCCAATCTTTTACAGACATTACCACTGGAAGAACAATAGCTGTATAAAAAAATTAGAATCATGTATGACATGATCTCCAATCAACCTGAAACGTCGGGTGTCTAAAAAACACCACTGTCGGTTGTTCTCGTCTCAAATGGTGGGTTCCCTGTATCCATTCCTTGCAAACCTACAATGATTTTTATATACTTACTTGTTTGTGGGTTTTTTTTTGCATAATAACTACAATAGCAAAACTTTTTATTTTTTTAAACCATCTGTAATATACACCAACTCTAGTATATTTTATGAAATTTCAAGAAAACCTACCATCTGGTTCTTTTTAGGGGTCATCTCAAAATACAGGTACATTTACTGTAGAGGAAACTGTCATTTTTCGCACTTTGAAGCAGATTAAAAAATACTACTGTAGCGAAGAGGTATAAATACACTGTTTTCAACAAAACTGTGCAAAAACATGCACAATGAAAACTAAAGTTGGTCACCTTAAGCCAATCTTTCAGAGATATTACCAAGGAAGAATATTTATATTAATGTACAGAAAATTAGAATCATGTATTATATGATCTGCAACCAACCTGAAACCTTAGGATGTTGCCTGAAATAGCCTTTATCAGCTGTTCCCTGTATAGTTGTCTCTGCATAAATTAAACATCCAAATTAAATTTTTTCCCCTTTTTTCCTTACAGGATGGGTAAATGTGAATATTTGCTTTACATGCATTTTACATGCCCATATTTCTAATTTAATAAGCATTTTAACATCAGACCAAAAATGTTGCTATCTTAGCAGATTCATTATAGGTTCATTTGCAATTAGCTTACCAGTCACAGTTGACTCGATGATAGATGCCACAGTTAACTCAATGGGAGTTGACTCAATGTAAGAAGCCACAGTTGACTCAATGGGAGTTGACTCGATGGAAGATGTTAGAGATGGCTCAATGGTAGTTGATGCCCGAGTTGTATTTGCTGAAAGTAAATAACTCATATTCATTTTCTCTCCCTTTATTCTGGCAAAGAAAGTTAAGGTATAAATTTGCTTATTTTTTAATGATTCTCCTATTAGGCCTAATACTGAACATGTTGTCAGACATACATTTTACTAGCCCATACCGCAGTCGCAACTTCTCCGGGCCATTCCGGCAAGCCCGGAAAAACACCTCGCATGTATTACTTAAGAGTCCATGACAACCCCCTTTTTTATAAATCTTGATATAAATACAACACATTTTATGATCTGTTGAGATGTGAGCTAAAATTCATTAAAGTAAACGATATACACTAAAATATAACACAGAAGCGACAAACAAGACTGTCTAGCCGATACTTATTTTAATGGAAGCGACTACATTTTGTATAAAATTCTAACATCCGGTGATGGCTTGCCGGAAAGGCCCGAGAAGTTGCGATTGGCCCATACCGGTATATCTCATTAAACATTTTAGCTTCAGACTCTCAGCTGTTTCATAAACTTATCCTGGAAAGTTATTTAGTTTACTTTATCAATGATTCAGTCCAATTTTATTTTTTAAATTACAAATCGTACCTTCTATCATTTCTCAGTACGTATACAAAACATGCATAGACAGTGCATATACAAGCGTCTGAATGATCGAGACAATAGAGAAAGGTAACTCTAGAGGTGTCCCGATCAAGGGTAGACCCAGAGAGGGATTCCCTAACTAAAAAAGACGCGCTCTTAAACTCTTTACTTTTGCTTTATTTTCAGGATCACTGTCTTAAAGTATAATTTAAAAAAAAAATCTAATTGATGAAGCGCTTAATAAGACTTTCTGCAGTCTAAAAATAATTATATATATATATATATATATATATAATTATATATATATATATATATATATATATATATATACGGAACTATTATAACCTGTAATATATTCCTTTTAAACAAAAAAAATTACCATAGCGCTTCCCATTGTGACTTACCAGCAATTTCATACCAAGTGGAATGATCTGTTGCCCACACCTGGGAACAAAGATTTCGCGTGGCGGCTCGCTTGAGACAATCCGTTTGCAACTTCGGTAAAATTTACGACAGTCTGCAACACCATTTATAGCTCGACATATGTCACATTGCATGATTGCGGCATTTGCAGTTTGTAAAACCATAGGAAACACCACTGGCGGATTTAAGGGGGGGGGGGCGTTGAGGGCGCAAGCCCCCCTAAAATTTTCAAAGTATGCATGGCTGTAGGTGATTTGATAAATTTTACATAGAAAAGTTAGCATTTTGTGTTTCACTTTTTTAATAATTATGCCCGACTCAATGTTACACCTCATTGATACATCATCTGTGCTAAGCTTGCTCTATTTAAACACGTAGCAGGGAGAGTCTCAAACCATTAGTTTATGAATTACGAAGCTTTAAAACTGTTGATTTTTTTTTTACTCTATATCGGTGATATTGAATTTAGTATCGCTAGCATTTACAACAGTGTCTATGTCCAGTCATTCTAGCCAAAATATGACCAAACCTCAAACTAATTGCAACAGAATGTTCTTCTAGTTTTCCAAGCTGGTTTAGGTGAACTGTTGAACATAAAAAAAAATCGAGAATGTTTGGATGAAGGGAAATTGTTAATTTTGGGTGAAAACCTTGATTTTTGGTGAAAAATCTCTGAACACTGGTAATTTGCCGTGACTCAAAAAAACATAATTAGCAACTTGCATAATTTTTAATGAAGTCAATAGATATTATTAAAGTAATGATTTATTCAAACGTTGATGAACTGCAAAGATCAGGAAATTGAAAATGTTGGGTGAAAACCTTGGATTTTGATGAAAAATCGCCGAAAACTGGAAATTTGCCGTGACTAAAAAACAAAAATAGCAACGGACTAAATTTTTAAGAAAGTCAATAGATCTTAATACAGTTATGATTTATTTCAACGTTGATGAACTGAACAGTTCAGGAAATTGAACATTTTGGGTGAAAACTTTGGATTTTGATGAAAAATCGCCGAAAACTGGAAATTTGTTGTAACTAAAAAAAGAAAATAGCAACGTACATAATTTTTAATCAAGTCAATAAATCTTATAACAATGATAAAAAAAATTAAACTATGATGATTTTTGAAGTATAGAAAGTGATAATTTTGGGTGAAAATGTTAGTATTTTTGATAAAAACTGGGAATTTATTCTTAATAAAAATTTAATTATATCATAAGTCTTCAAATTAATTTTATATATATGTTAAGTGTTTAGATGGATCAAATAATGACCAATTCGTAAATTCAATAGATCTTATAACAACAATAAAAAACGATTGACCGGTATGATACTTTTTTTTTAAACCAAACTATTTACTTTATATGATAACAAAACCATGGAATTGTTTTACCGAAACCCCTTAATTATGCTTATTATATTTTTGCGTATTCTACATAAATCTTTAGAAGTTGATTGTCACTTAATCGTCCATGTCAACTGTTTTGCTCGAATTTGTACAACCAGTTCCTTTACATTCGCCACAAGCTACTGAACATTCAAGTCCGTTTTTTCTACAAGTACATCTTTTAGTGTCACAGTTTGTCTTACAATTGTATCGAATAATGTTCAGCAATTTAGAGGAAGCTGCGTCCATTGTACACTTAACTGGAACAAGGTTTCCATTAGCGACTTTCCAACCCCATTCACACGGATCTAGATTGTCCTTGTTCATCCACATTTTCATTTGAAGATAAGCCCTCTGGCTATGAAATGAAGCCGCATTTGATGTTGGCGGCAAAGTATGAATTTGAACGCATGTTTTGTTTGTCAATACTCTTGCAGCAAACTTCCTGTAGCGAAGAACATTCAGTCCTTCATATGGAGCAACATTATATAAAGAGGAAATAATGTTTTCACCAGCAGAAATAACATCATCCTTTGCGTCGATTCCCCTTTTGCTGTCTGAAAATTTTGCAAAATATCCACAAAATAAACAGTTCTTCTGGAACTCAAAATCAGGAGTAGAAGATCGTAAGTCACGAGTTGTCTCGGTTATCGATACATCCTTTTCTCGCATGTCCTTCTTGATTGAGTTAGCATTAATGTAATCACGTCGACATTTCTGATGAACTTTTTGTCCTGGAGTTGTGACGATTGTATCATTTCTGGTTTGGCTGGTCCTATTAACTGTGTTACATCCTTTTTCTCTTAGTTGTGTTATTTCTTCACCATTTTTTAGAGACACCCGACAAAAAACACAAGCATCCATCATTACCTAAAAAAAGAAGATCAAACTGTTAAGAGGAGATTCAATTATTTTGATTTTGCTTTCATATTATTTTTATCATATAAGATTTGTTTTGAATACAATATTAAAAAGGATATATATGTTGACTTATAACCAATAAATTATTCCGATGTATTATCTGTTCTCAATTGAATTGTATAATGGTAATTTTGTTGAATATTAATTTCCCTCTGTTAGTTGATTAATAAATATTCATTTTTTATCATTTTATTTTTTTTTGAAATTGTTTCATCCTGTCCGCCCTATTTTTTTTTTTATTTCATCCTAGCCCCCATACTAACATGAAAAAATAAATGGTAGCTCCATAACACAATTTGTCTGTATCGATTTTGTATTTGATTATCGGTAGAATGAATTAAATTTGGTTAGATTGTAACCTTTTTGGCACTATCGGCGTTCCATAGTTTTATTTTTCGTCAGTGGCAATAAGAATAAAATTCCCTTTTTACGGGACTATTTAATGTATGTTATGTATATACTGTAGTCCAAATATAAAAAACAGAGCTGTTTTGTATGTGATTTCTGGTTTAGAAACCTCGGCAAACCGAAATGAGCTCATTTCTGCCGCGTACTACATTTTGACGTTTCCCGTGTAGGCCCTATCTACGCCTTTTAAAAACATCCAAAATACCTTGCATGGTAGCGTTAACTCTTAAGAATGTTAAATACGTATATAACTTTTATATATAAGTTTTATATTAACTTACCAGAATGAAAAGGATGGAACCTAGATGCGTCGTCTGCAGTTGACCATTACGAGTTGTCTCCCATATCATCATTCTTAATCTATGGGCGCCATATCTTTCCATAATATTTGAAGTAAAATCTAAAAAAAATTTAGGTCAAAATTGACGACTTTCTTTTATTTCGATTTTTCTCGATTTTTGATATGCTTTTTATACGTTATATTTCTCACGAATTCCACAAAAACATTTCTGTTGCAATTAGTTTGAGGTATAACCATAGAATGACTGGACTATAAAGGAATGAAGCGGTTTTATTATGCCCAATGAATATCACTTATTACGTTACGATACATTCCCTAAGAACGATCGAAAGGAATGCAGATCGTGACGTCAAAGTGTTATATGACGTCATATCTTATGAAGTACAGACAAGTGACTTTCTGCATATCATTTAATATTAATTCGTTTGATGGAGATATCGGCGCTTCTGATTGGTCGAAAAATTTCTTTGATACCTGTATCAATAAAATTTTTTCCGGATCTACTTTTCTCAACTGTTCTAATCTAACACTATATATAGAACGGGAATTTCCAACAGAAACACCGTCAACAAAATGTAAAGTTGTGTCTGTTTTATTATCAGCAAACAAAAAACAACTTTATAAACATAAGAACTTGAAAGTTTAACCTTCAAAAATAAACAAAACACATTATCTGATTCACGAAATAGAAAATTAAGCGTCATCTCACGATTTCGTCTGCTTGAGATCAATCAACATGCAGCGAGGCTGGCTGTTCCTTTTCCAGGAATATTATAACAAACATATAGGCCTATACACTTTCACGGTAACACTGCTGTTTAAATTTTAAATTCACATACGTACATGATCGGTCATCAGAGTAAGCATCGTAAAGAAAAGCTATGAGTAATGCATCACCTCCTTCGGCGCATTCCAAGCGGCATATATACCATTTAAGTACATCAATGGCTATCTAGTTACCACAACGTTTACAAAAATCGCTTATACAAACTATTCTTTGTCAACATATCAACTTTTTTCGTCCACGATCGCCTCTCCTTGGATGGTTATATCCAGTTGCATATTCCAGCGATCTCACATAAAAACTAGTTTTTTTACGAGTTTTTCCGCAAAATGAATAATATCACAAGCTATCACATGTATTTTCCTTTCGTTTTCAATTCGGCCGGTTCAGATTTTAACTCAGTATTTGTGTTTAATCCATTAAATTCAGCTCAATAACTCTGCATCAGCTGAAGGCGCATCCATTTTGAATATTGTTGCTGTTGTTGTTTTTTATTCATACGCGCCGCTTCATTTACACTATTTACATTTTTGATCAATGACACTTCACATTTTTTTTATTTGAAAATGTTTTATTAAATGATAAGAAATGAAGATAATAATTTTTCTATGGATCGACGTATCAAAGAAAAAATTGACCGGAAAACTTTTTCATCAATGCGCTACGCGATGCAAGCAAAAATTTCTAAATATTTAAAAGCTGGTCGAAGGTAAATATATAATGGCATTTAAAACCAGATGGTCAATGAAAATGTGCAATCATTAATTAATTACTGTTTATGTTTTGAATTTTTTTCAGCTAATAGGGGGTCGGATACCGTAACGTCATTAGAATGTTGTAACTTTGATGACCTGGTTAATTTTGGGAATTCATAAATGCCGAAATATTTTGTTTTTAATCCAATACATGTATTATAGGTATAAATAACAATATGTGTCAAATTGTAATATATATGTTATAGGCTTTTGTGTAAAGGAAGTAAACACCAAGGGGAAATAGTAGATAGCGGAAGTCAGTGCTGCTGTATTGCCTTGACATATCTGTCTTCGGGCATACCTAAGTCATCGACCGATGTTGATCATATTTTTATAACTTTATCGCCAACGTTGTCAACATGTAGGGTATATGCTTATTCAAGAGTTGGAGGGAGAAATGGAGATCAGAGGTAGAAAGCTGCTGGTATCTGTGGGAAACCCTAAGTGTGGCACTATTATGCAGACACAAGACAACAATGATGCGCTTGCTTTCACATTGGAAACAGCCCTAGAGCATATTAAAGAGGAATCAAGCACATTCTTTTTTACCATCGGAAATGCACCAGGATCAACAATTGGGGTAAAACATCAGATGTCAAATTTTATCGTTATGGATTCACATAACAGAGATGATAGAGGAATGTGTTGCCCCAATGGAAAATCCGTCGTAATAAAGTTTGAACATATATCAAACTTCATTAAATATGTCCGTGAGATGGTGCAATCTTTGTCCTCAAATGATGTGCAATTTGAAATAACGGGTTTATCATTACACAACAGTCCTAATGACAAACGGAATCCGCCCGTTCAACCCAGTCAACAGCAGTCAAACCTACCTGTGGATGATCAGCATCAAGAATCAAACGAACCGAATCCTCCCGTTCAACCCAGTAATCAGCTTTCATCGAGTACAACAAACCTACCTGTGGATGATCAGCATCAAGAATCAAACGAACAGAATCCGCCCGTTCAACCTAGTCAACAGCATTAATCGAGTACAACAAACCTACCTGTGGATGATCAGCATCAAGAATCAAACGAACAGAATCCGCCCGTTCAACCCAGTCAACAGCATTCATCGAGTACAACAAAGGTACCTGTGGATGATCAGCATCAAGAATCAAACGAACAGAATCCGCCCGTTCAACCCAGTCAACAGCATTCATCGAGTACAACAAACCTACCTGTGGATGATCAGCATCAAGAATCAAACGAACAAAATCCGCCCGTTCAAAATTGTTCTGCTACCGACATTTCAAGATATTTGAACAATTCAGATTTACTTACCGATGAAATAGAGTATTCCCTCATACACAACAGAAAACCGGTGACTGATTTCACATTTCAATCGCGCATTTATAAGGATAAACGTAGACGCAGTGGCATCATTCACAGACGATGTACCATGCAGCTCTTTGATACGTTTGATTTCATTTCATATTCTGAATCAAAAGATGGGTTGTTTTGTCTTGGTTCCGTGCTTTTCCCAAACATGTCTCATAGACGACGAAAGAAACTGATCACAGAACCATATTTTAACTGGAAGGATGCACGTGAAGATTTAAAACAACATAATGTTGAATATCATGTATCCTCCATGGCCCAATTACATGCGTTTGTGAAAACACACACTGAACCAGGGAACAGAATTGACATGACAATTCAATCTACTGGAACAGAGAGAATAACAAAAAACAGAAAAATATTATCGTCTATCATAGAGTCACTCATATTTTGTGGCCGTCAGGGCATTTCTTTATGTGGTCACCGAGATGATGAAACTTGCAGAGAAGATAATTTAAACATGGAGAATTTCAAAGAGCTCCTCGCTTTTCGAGCATCTTGTGGTGACAACCTGTTGGACGATCATTTGAGATCCTGTAAAAAAAAAGGTCCATACTTTGGCTATCAGTGCGATGAGGTGACTGACGCCAGCTCGGTGTGGTAATTCGGCATGTTGTCAATGGGAAGCCTATTGAACTGCTTATAGAATTTATAGAGTGTGAGGAATTCACTGGAATGGCAATATGTGAATCCATTATCTCGTGTATGAATGAAGTTGGTCTGGATCCGAACTACTGTCGTTCCTAAACAATGGATGGTGCTGGAAATATGTCTGGAAAACATTCAGGGTGTGCAGCACGATTTTAAAAACCAATATCCTAAAGCTGTATATCATTATTGTAGCTGTCATGATCTGAATCTTGCCATCAGTAAAAGCTGTTCATTGAAAGAAGTGCAAATATGTTTAGACACATTAAAGAAGCTGGGTATATTCTTTAAATATTCACCAAAGCGCACGCGAAGGCTGGAAAGGGCTGTTGATGAAATCAATGATGAAAGAACTGAAAACAAAATTGACAAGAAGAAGTTTAAGGTGTTTTCAGAGACCAGACGGGTAGAGAAACACATCACCCTGCAAACATTTCAAGAGATGTAGCAGCCAATTTTGCTCTGTTTAGAAGCAATTTCGTTAAGAGAAAGAAACTGGGATGCAAAGGCGGTTGTGGAAGCAAGTGGTCTCTTAGCAAAATTGTCAGATTCACAATTTATTGCCTCCTTTCAAACCATCCGGAATTTCTTTGGATTCATGTCTGGACTTAGTAAGAAATTACAAGGAAGCAGCTTGGATGTATTGGACGGATACAGAATGGTCGCACATGTGCGCGAGGTTATATCAGGGTTGAGGTCAGATGATAATGAATATGACAGTGTCTTCCATCGCATGGAGGAGATGGCTCAATTAACAGACGGTGTCATGACTGTCCCTCGTCAATGCTCATGGCAATCTCAAAGAAGTAATGTTCCTGCGTCATTAGCAAAAGAGTACTTCAAGCGAAATACCTATCTTCCATATTTGGATTCTTTAATACAACAACTCGACTTTCGGTTTTCAACCTTGGCTCAACAAAGTGCTCAAGCATTGTGTCTGGTGCCTTCAAATCTCTCTCGTTTGAACCAGGAAGTTACATGCTATAGAAACCAGCTTTGGGTCAGACATGCCAGACCAATCTTCATTTCTGCAAGAGTTGAACTTATGGAAGCAAATGTGGAGTCATCAAACAGATCAGACAGACACACTTTCAAAGACACTTCTGGACGATAGAGCATGCCGAACCATGTTTCCAAACATCACCAAAGTTATTCATTTACTACTTTTAACGTCAGTAACATCCAGTTCTGTGGAGCGGGCCAATTCATCGTTTAGATTTATTAAGAGTTATCTGCGCTCTACGATGGGAGGAGAGCGATTTACTGCTCTTATGCTTTTGTTTATTCATAAAGACATCAAGGTAGATGTCAGTAAAATCATTGACATATTTATTTCCAGAAATCCAAGACGGATGTTGCTTGAAAATCCAACTGGTGATTAAAAGAAATGAAAACTTTATCTTGTTTGTTTATTTTCATTGCTTATTTCATCTTTTAAAAGTGTACATAACTTTTAAAAATACCACTATTTTGAGCCTGGTTTTACCTTCAAAATACACGAAGGCCCCGGAAGCTCCTGGGTTTTCGTGTATTTTGAAGGAGCTTCCGGGGCCTTCGCCCCCTGGGTCTTCTCTAACTCTGACCAAAAAATTCACCGAGGGTGCAAGATACATGTATGCAGTGGCGGATCCAGGATGTTTTGAAGGGGGGGGGGGGGGGGGTGGTAAGGCCAAGGGTCTCGAAGCCTCTGAGTTTTGCGAGTTTTTAAGACATTTTTTTAGCTATTCTAGCTGTATTTATTTAAATTGTAGATCGCAAAAAGTTGAGCCCCCTCACCCTGTAAATCTGCCCATGTTATGTAAGGTCTCATGAAGTGTAAGAGAACACTAACATACAAATTATATATTGATCGCGCGAGATAACTTATACAAAGTATCACAATCTTTATAGGTACTGTCCTTTACAATATTTAGATTCTAAATAATCAATTACAGGGAAATTGTCATATCATTTAGATATGATATCCAAGAATTTAGGATATATAGAAGATAGACATAATTAGATTAGTTTATCACCATGGCTGTAAGGTTAAATAATTGTTTAAAACTTTAGATAGGCACTACTTGACCTAAAAATTATCATAGTAATTGTACTTTGGAGAACACAGCAAATTATTAAACGAGGCCGAGTACAGAACGAGTACGCACGCCTTCGCGCAGCGTTTAATTGTATTGTGACGTCATCTTTTTGCTTGGTTGACGCCATGGCGTGATAGTTTCAACTGCAGATATTCAGAGAAAATTGTTGAAAATATCTTGTTTGATGCGTAAAATAATGTTATATTGTGGAATAAACATAAATGTCTCGAAGTATAAGCTTTATTTGGGCTTGGGTCGAAAACGTGAAGAGGGTTCAGCAAGCCTAGCCCTCTGTCAAGTTTTCTTAACCCGCTAAATATAGCTAAATTCATATATTTCAAGACAGTAACCATGTATTTTATATTAATGACCCTTAATATGTGATGTTTTATATGTTTTTATTACTTAAATATGTCTGAATGTTTTAATAATACTATATAGATCACCTTTTCCGCCTTTGTCAAATAAAAATAGCCATTATCTGACTAATCTGGGAAATTGGGCATACAAAAATCAACTTTGATAAGACCCGTGGAACAAACCAGGAGGTAAAAGGTTTTTTTTATTTGACCATTTGATGCCTTTTAGCAATAACTTTAATGTGTAGAACAGAAAAAGAAATCCCTAGGGCAGAAGTTTTGAAAAAAATGTAAAAAATATGCAAAATTGATACACTTCAAGCAAAATCCCATAGGGTCCTATGTTAAAGATTAACAAACTTTGAGATGACCCCCTAAACAAACGGTGTGGTAAATGTCTTATTTTTTAATCTTAAAATAATAATTATATCAGTAGAAATTCATGTAAAAAGTTTCATCCAAAAATCTAGGGCAGAACAAATTAGACCCGGTCTCGTTAAGTTTGGACCAACAGCTCTATAGCATGCCCAATTACCAGACCGTGGGTAGGTGATGTGTGTAATTTTCTAACATGAGTTAATACAAGACAATTAAAGCGTTAAATTATATTTTCGTAGATCACAGATGCAAATTAAAGCGACATGATGGGAACTTTTACTACATAAACTTATGTGAATTTTTATCCGTGTGCTTATGTCACTCGAACTGATTTTTTAAATACTGTTTTTTTTAATTTTAATAAACTGAAGTACTTGTGACTGATAAAATAATTCACGATATAGTTATAGACCCTTAATTTACCTAAACTTAAGGTTTATAAACTCCTGATCGTACAAAGATCCAACACTGAACTCTATGGCGTGATTGTCAAAGAAAATATTGATTTCTTTCATGCCTATATTACAAGATACAGTGATTGGACATATTTATTTGAAATACACATATATATATTGACTATAGGTTTATATTTGGTTTCTTTCTTTCTTCTTCTTTCTTTTTATATATCATTTTCAATACATTCAAGATAACATGAAGTTTTTGTTTAAAGTTTACATTTAAAGACTTTCAGTGTCGATTATCGTAATTTTACGAACATGAAGAATTTTAAAATATTATACGCCAAAATAAATGAACAAAAGGTGTAGACCAAATCATGCAATAAATTGTAATGAAGCGGGACACAGTCTTATCAGGTTAGTTAACGTCTTCCGGATATACCTTATGCGCAGCTGTAAAAAAATAGAACTGTCCTAATGGGAATAATACCTCCGCAAGGCTAATTTCAAATGGGACAAATAATTGAATTGAATAATAAAGGTTTGGAACACATACACAAATTTCTAGAATTGTCAAAAAAAATTAGTTAACAAAGAAAATTAAAATCAAAATTGTCAGAATTTCACTGTAAATACATATCTATAACAGTAATACATTTACAAATGTATGTATCTGATGATATTTTTTTAAAAATTAAATTGATTTCAAGAAAAACCAACAAAATGACAATAACCTCTCCCTTTGCGATAAATGGAAATACTGGTAGCCAAGCAATGCTCTTCTGTTGATAAAACTTTCAATATCTTTCTAATAGGAGGCTTGACACATGCAATTAGATGTTTCCTTACTTTCTCCTATGGCACAATGGAACTCCATATCAGAAAATTGATCCCATCTTAGGACTATGATTTTCTTTGATGAGCTTGTTAAATTTAATAAACTCCCAAAACATTACCATAATTACCATACTATGTAAAACTATGTAAAAAAGAAAATTTAATATTACAAACAATTTTAAAATTGCCAAAACACTATAATCATATCAGTAATTTTGAATTTCATTTAAATTAATGCCCAATAGGGTCACTTCATCAATGTACTTGACTAATAAATTTAAACAACTTCTAAAAATAGTTTAACTACTTTATTAATAATGATATTATTTATTTCCTTATAATGATAGAAACTTTTGGTTTACATGAAACAGTTTTAAAATAGCCCCAAAACCATCACCCATTTTACAGATTATCAATTTCCCCTAAACACATGCTCCATCTTAACCATGGCTCAGATAATGGCTCCCTTGGAACAAATGAATTCAGCCACACTTGTCTTTGATGTTCTTATTAGCTCCTAAGAATTTATCATTGACAAACAAAAATATTGCATTGTCAGTTGATAGAATACTTATACAAAATACTTTTTTTTTATTAATTAAGACATAAAGACCAAAAACCTCTATCTGGATGTATTTATATAAATATATTTTAGAGTGTTTTAAAACTATTAATTAATCAATGAAATATGTAAGGATTACCTCCCTTACTTTACAACATTAGTGTACAATGTATAGAATAAGGGAAATGAAAACTTTCATAAAATCATTAAATCTTGTCTGATCTTAAAAAAATTGCAGGTGCACAACTTCAGATGGTGTTCAACATATGTACACATTTTTCAAACTGTTCCATGCAGTAATAAAAAATTCTATAGGGGGGACAAAGTTGCGTCTACAGACAGACGGACAGGATGAAACCAATATACCCACCTAAACTTCGTTTGCGGGGGTATAAAAAAGGTCGCGGTAGTTTTAAAAGTACAAAATGAAGACCGCTTCTAATTTGAATAAGAATAGAATTCCTGGGTCCCCCGCCGGTCAAGCAGTATACTAGTGTCGGGTTCCATCGACCAAGGCTGATTTAGGAACTTGACCAAGGTAATAGTGGTATAAACATTTGGTATACATTTAATGAAAATCCGTCAAGATTGTAGGCATGAGAGCGCTTACAAGGTCAATTTTTGGATAAAATGGAGTCATTATTGTGGTCAAAGTCCCATAACTCCAACAAAAAGTATCGACCAATGCTGATTTTCGAACTTGACCAAGATAATAGTGGTATAAACATTTGGTATAAATTTAATGAAAATCCGTCAAAATTTGTAGGCATGAGAGCGCTTACAAAAAATGTGACGGACGGAAACATGTGACGGACGGAAACACGGACACACAGACGGACGCCCGGCATTTCTATGTCCCCGCTCTGCGTTGCGGCGGGGGACAACAAGATTATGCGTCACTTATAAAAATCACGTGAAACGAGATTTCAACCAAATTTTCCAATTCCCATACAATTAACATTATTTTGAATTGAATAAAAAAAATGTCCTAAAGTACATGTAACATTTTCAATTCATCCACAGAGTATAGATAGAGGGAATTTAATGTAAAATTCACCATTGACTAAAAAAATCCAGTCAATATAAAGAAGCAAGAACGGTAAGTTTTATATTATAAAGAAATATATTTTATTATTCAAATCTAGCTGTATTTTTTTTGTCATTAAATAGGAATTAATTTGATTAAAGTTCTATTTTTAAAATATAGATATTTTAAGTAAACTTAAAGTGCACAATCAATGTTTTACGAAAGAACGTACGAATGCTACGAAGATTTAAAAACTTGTCGACTGAATGAATTTTATTTTAGTGAGATTATACAAACGTAATATCAAATAACTTAATATCTTGATATTTAATAACATTAAAATCACAATTCCATCAATGTTAAGAATACTGAAAAAGAATTGCAAAAGAAAATTTTGGTCTGGGTCATAAGTTTCTTTGAAAAACATGGACCAGGTATATTAAGTTTAATATGTGTTTTTTCAAATTTTTAAATTTAAACGATCATACAACTCAACAGCAAAGCAGTTTTACTGTAATTTTTAATCGGTTGCCAAAAACAAAACAATCGCAAAGTGTGTAAACATTTTACGAAAAAACACATACAAAGGATTTGGGTTATATTTTTTTGACTTTTGATTTTCCAGGGATCAGAAACGTACCTCTTCACCCTCCCGAAATCTTCCAGATTTCGAAGAGGAATGGCTGCAGATATGTCGTGACTTTTCAGTAATTTTTGATTCAGGGTAAGTTTGTCATCTTAAAATGAGTCGCTTGTTAAAAAATCAACCTTTTCACAAATTGAAGAGATATTTTTCAAAGGATAACAGCTTACCAAGACCGATGATAAATACACATTCATTGTTTTGTCATGTACAATCTTTAATTTTCTTTACTAAAAAGAGTATTCATAATACATTCTCTTTCAATAGAAATTCCCCAGTTGACCAAAGTCAAGCTTTCGATGGGTCAAAAAAGAGACAATTAAGCGAGGCGGAAGACTCGCTTATTATTTCGAGGAGGTAATCGTTTCTTACATTTTAGAAAACACCTCTCTCTCTTTCTTTCTCTCTCTTTTCAACTAACCTTTTTTTAATTTTAAACTTAATTTTATTAAACATCTTTTATTGTTGCATTCCAAAATGAGTTTAACATCAAATACAGAGTTTTATAAGATGTATAATTATTAATTGAAATTAAACTTGCTGTTTTTAAAAATCTTTAGGAAACTGGCGAGGCAATCTGAAGAGTTTTCCCAACAGAGGAGTCAAGAACACCCCCAGATAATGATAAGGTTAAAATGGTCTTATTCAGTGAAATAAACAATATGATTTAATTATTACTCACTCCAATTAAAATTCTAAAAATATATATAAATCTCTACTAAACCAAAACTAATGGGCTATTAAAATGTTGAAATATTTAGTCTAAGTTTAGATGTTTAGATACTTTATCTTTACTTCTATTGTTGCAGACAGGAAAACCCTAACAAGTACGAGGCGCTTGAAAAACGTACAATATCAACATCTACCCTGGTAAACCCAAATATAGTCCAGCGTCACCGGGATACAGCCCAGCGTCACCAGGGTATATCCCGTCTTTGCCTGCTCAGTTTCTTCCAACACCCGATTGTAATTTACTTCCCTTATCAACGACAGAATCATCGACATCTAAAAGCGCGCAATTCCCTTTGAAAAAGAAGCTGCGTGCGCTTGTGGAGTTAACCAATTCTGTGCGCGTCGATCTTCTGCAGACGTCAATGCTTGTAAATTACATTTTTGACTACATAAAAAACTCGAAGTAAAGGCAATTCCCATGCGTGGTATATTTGATACCTAAAACTTTTCATTTTTCTGAGGGCACCCCAATATCCTTTAATACAGGGGTATTTGATAGGGTGTATTGGAATTGGTTGAATGAGTGCTGGTTAATGTTGTACAGTTTTGTGATCAATTTATATAACTTATAAGATTAAGTACATCTCAGTTATTGATACTGAATTAAAATTTTTGATCAAGCAGTTTTTAAAATGTTCTTACTTTTGGTATCGAAAATTTATCACAATAGTATCAATGTGGTAACAAGATATACTTCAAATAACTTACTAGAACAAGGTGGTGTGTTCTTGTGAATGCCGAGATTGAACTGAGAAAATGTGAGAAAACTTAGACTTTATGTAGTTTTGGACATATAACCTTATAGTTGCAAACAACGATAATTAGAAAAGTTTTTATATGTCTAAACTCTTTTTTTGACAAGTACAATTAACCCCTTCTCCTTAAACAAAAGTGCAAGGTGACCCCAACATTTTTATAAAAGTGGGTATGACTTAAAAATGGCTTCGAACTATAGTTTGTACTTTCAGGTGTTCTGATGGGGTGAATGACCTAGATGGGTGACCCCAGACGGTCTTGTGGGAAAGTGACCCCAGACGGTTTTATGGGAAGGGTGACCTAAGAGAGTTTTGTGGGATGAGTGACCCCAGACGGTTTTTAAGGGATGAGCCGTGACGTGTCCGTATCCAGACCCCAGACTCTATACCTTACTACTCATGTAAGAAAATGAGAGTATGTTTAACGGTTTTCGAATTCATACTTAACAATAATAGTATGTGCTATACATACCAGAGCATGTTTAACGGTTTTCGAATTTATACTTTATAAATGTAAACTTTTTTTTGGGTATTTTTGATATTAATATCAAGAAAAATTAATTTCCATTAATATTTTAAATGTAAGAACTGTTGGCATAAAGGATTCTTTTTAACATGTGAATTTTGTCTTCATTTTATTTTTTCACACCTTGCAATGAGTTGATGGTGAAATAAGAATTGTTTCTTTTGGAGTAAGTCTTTTCTTATTTCATACCTTGCTACAGGAGTAGTGACGTACACTTGTGTGATATACTGTAAACGTATTATATTTGGCGGTGGATTCTATTTAGCGTTTTTGGTGGAAAACGGCGTCCGCTAAATCAAGTACATCGCCAAATGTAAAATAAATAAGTAGATAAATAGGTGCATTCAGAAATGCGCTAAATCAAATCCACGCTAACTTGTTGAAAAATCACATTCCACCAAATATTGTACACGCTAAATATAGTACGTTTAAGTATTTAACTTCGTACCTTGTTACAGAAGTAGTGACGTACACTTGTATGATATTATCATAACAAAATACTACATAAATTGGTTAAAGTGAATAGGCTAGATAAATAACGAATGATTGTTTATATTCATGGAAAAAAGGGTAATCAAGTCCAGTAATGAACCTGTCTGCGCCGGGTCAGAAATTATAAATAAAATGCTGCGACTGACCACGGTGCGTCAGAACATAGGTATGGACTTGAGCTCATTTACTTATAAGGTTCGGAAATTGGAGGTACAGTGTCCGTGCGTATAAAAAGGAGGTGCAAAAAAGCGGCTCTCCAGGGGTCAACTGGAAGCTGTCTTTTGCCTCCTCTTTTTGAACAGGTAAGATCATATTAAGATACTTGCGCGGTTTTAATAAAAGTTAACGAAAATAATTCAGAGGGTTCAAGTAAATATTATATTTTATTTTCAGAGTTTTTGTAATCAATATTTATTGTTATTAACTATATATTATATTGTTGAATTTGATCGGAATGTTTTATTATCAAAATTGAATAAAAGGAGTAGTCAACTGGAAGCTGTCTTTTGCCTCCTCTATTTGCACAGAGAAAAGGGCTACTCCCCAAGTCGAGGAAGAGATAATTCTGGGTTATATAACGTGGCACAGACAACGCCAAGTGTTTGGTCAAGGACGAAAAAGTTCCCGAGGATCAAATTAAGTGATATATCGTATGGAGCGAAATCCTTGTACGATGTAGTGGTGGAAATCCGGTCTTCTTCTAGTAAAAGAACTTTGTCAATGGCCAAATTAACGCCGTTTCAAAAACTTAAAGGAGCTGTGTCGAGACTTTCTGTAACATCTAACTCAAAATTTATTCAGCCTGATTTTGAAGATTCAGACATTGAATTTAACGCTAACACGTATAGACCAGATTTCGTATCTGGATCGAGACCAGATTTCGCATCAGGATCAAGCCAAAACTATAAAAACATTTCGCAATCTTCTCCGCTTTTGTTTTATTCTAATGATAATTTAAATTTCAACTATCCATCTGTGGTACTATATCCACACGAGGCATCTTCATCCCAGGCGGCTTCCTTCGGAAGGACTACATTTCCGCCCTTCGATATACACGACATCCGCAAAGTCCCGGACCCGACCGTCGGACGCACACAACGCTACGGACGGATATAACGCTCCGAACGCAAACAAAATCAGGGACGGATTCAACGCCCCGGACCCTTTGGACGCAAACAATGCCCAGAACATAACATCCGGGACGGATGCTACTATTATGGTAAATACTATAAAAAACTTATTGATGTCAAAGTTCCCAATTTTAAACTTTATAAACACAAAATGCAAGACGTTTAGGCAAATGACAAGACCATCGATCTTGGGCTAAAACAGGTTATCAAACGAACAAAAGAAGATAATAAAATTTATTCTAATTTGGCAGAGTCTTTAATCGATGGAGAAATTCAACTAGAAAATCCCTGGCCAACTTTAATGACATTTTAACTTACATTGCGTTTGGACTCACAATTTATATACACTATGGCTTATCTACCTCTTTTGTAAATTCAAAACATTAACAACGGCTTTGTTACTAACGAAATCCGCAAATGCATCTCCAACGTTTTAGTTCACTCAGCCTACTACAACAGTCGATCTAACATACTTTGGGATGTTTTGCTAGAAGATCAAGTTCAATTGGATCACTTTGCAATAACGTTATTACTAATCAACCTTCTGTTGCTTGCTGTTATTGTTTAAAAAATCTTTGGAAGACGAAATATTCATACGAATGTTTACTTAGAAATTACTACTGGAAAGGCATGCGTTACTGTTAAAGCACTTAGTGTTCGTCACTGTTTCTCTCATTGGCACGTGCAACCACCGGCTATGATTGATAACATCATCGTTCTAGGTTCATATTGTCCTAAACTTGCTGTTAATTGGCCAAAATTTGCTTGTACGAGTAAATTGACCTCCACATCTTTACAAGTACCGGGATTAATCAGTATCTCTTAATATCACGCATACATGTTGAGAAAGATTTTAAAAGAATCGTATTGTGCGTACATTGTAATGGCCCTTAAAATAATTACTCTTTGAAAACAAATAATTTACCTAAAAACCGTCTGTTCCAACTCATGACCACATGTATCCTAATGTTTTCGAGTAATATGGGTTGAGTTTGTTCCCATGCCAAGTTTCAAATTTTTAATATTTATTTAATTTTTTCGGTCACCTACTTATATTATTAAATCAAAACATTATTTAAATTAAATTGAATTAACAACATAATTTTAATTAATATTTTTAAAAAAAATAAAATTCTATAAATAGAATTATTTTTTTTCATTTTGGAACGCCCTCTTTCATGTTTTGTTTACTATACCAATGTACAATTTTTTTTTCTTCCTGGGTCAAGTATGAAGTACTGATGAATCTTGATATTCTTTTAAAGAATTTTGTAACACATTATACATATACACAACACCTAAGTCAATGAGAGTATGTTTAACGGTTTTCGAATTCATACTTTATAATAATAGGATATACATGTACATACCAGAGTATGTTTAACGGTTTTCGAATTCATACTTTTTAAGTGTAATTTTTTTTATAATTGATATTATATCAAGAATAATTAATTCCCATTGTAAATGTGAAATCTGTTGGCATAAAGGATTCTTTTTAACATGTACACATGTTTGTCTTCATCCTATTGTTTTCACACTTTGCATGAGTTGATGGTATAATTACAACTGTTACTTTGAAAGTAGGTAACATAACCATTTCTTATATCGTACCGTACTACAGGGGTAGTGACGTACACTTGTATGATATTATACTTGATTTCGTGTTTGTATTTAATTTTATATTATTTTTTTTAATTACTGTAATAGTAATTAATGTATTATTTGTACAATTTTTTTTACATAACGTAACGTTTTGCATTTAATATTTTTTTAATGCAACATCGTTGAGATTTGTTTGTAATTTTTAATTGCGTTTATGCGGATAGTGTCAATGCAATTGTATTACGCATAAAACTCGACAGTTTATATAAAGGGAAACAAGTTGATTGTTATTGAGAATACACTATTGTAAGGAGATTAGCCGTCTCTACCCGTTCATGCCCAGACTATACTTTGTATATACATTTTTAAATTTCGATTGCATATTATTGCGTTGTGTTGTGTAATTTACTGTTATTCTTTGTAAAAGTTTCATTGACTTCATCTTGTGTGGTATATTTTTGTCTTAACATATTTTTTTTTCTCTTTGTAGGTTCTACGAGCCACCTGAATCGTGAGTAATTTAAAATATCGGATAACAAAATATGTGATCCGTCAGTCCGAGGTTTTTTCTGGGTATAATTTATTATCCAACCATAAATATTTACATACATCTATACCCGATTTAATCACACACCATGTAATAATTCAAAGACTTTTTGATTTATTCAAAAATATTACTATAAAGAAACTAACTAAATTTATTTATTACTGTAATTTTCATTTAGAATGCGAAACTGAATATATCTATTAACAATTGATTACGTTCGCTGTTTTTTTTGTTTTGATTTAGTTTTTACCTTATTAGAGGAATATACGTTAACACTCAGTAAAGGAACAACCTTTGACTTACTCGTTTTATATTTTGAATAGTTTGGCCTCTCACCGATTGCAAATAATTATGTGTTAAAAGTTTCTCATTTATATCGACTACCTAATCAGTTCGTGAATGACTTAATTTGAGATGATAAATATATACCTTTGCGATTTAAAAAAAAATAAATTAAAAAAACTGGTGAGAGAACAATTAAGGTCATGTCGGTATGATCAACCTACTGATGATAGGTTTAACATTCATTGTGCTGTGTGCATGTTTGTTGTCCAGCAACACAGCTGTGTGCGACAACCGAATGCTGTTTTGCACGGGTACACAGACAGTGTCTAGACAAAATTAACGCAAACACGCCGTCTGCATTCTGTGGAACGGTACCCTCTGGCACCTTATTTATCATGTGCCAAGGACAATGCTCAGAACAACGATTGTTTTAAACAAATCGGAGTTTTTTAAATATCATCCGGACACTGTTCCATTTCCTGACCTTGATCATTTTTATATGGAAAATCTATTTAAAGAATCTTGGGGACAAGATTTTTTTGTTCGTAGGGGAATATATCATAACAAAATACTACAGAAATTGGTTAAAAAACATTGGCTATATAGATAACGATTGATTTTTTTAATTTCATGGAAAAAAGGGTAATCAAGTCCAGTGATGAACCTGTCTGCGCCGGGTCAGAAATTATAAAAATGCTACGGCTGACCACGGTGCGTCAGAACATTGGTATGGACTTGAGCTCATTTACTTATAAGGTTCGGAAATTGGAGGTACAGTGTCCGTGCGTATAAAAAGGAGGTGCGAAAAAGCGGCTCTCCAGGGGTCAACTGGAAGCTGTCTTTTGCCTCCTCTTTTTGTACAGGTAAGATCATATTAGGATACTTGCGCGGTTTTAATAAAAGTTAACGAAAATAATTCAGAGGGTTCAAGTAAATATAATATTTTATTTTCAGAGTTTTTGTAATCAATATTTATTGTTATTTAATATATATTATATTGTTGAATTTGATCGGAATGTTTTATTATTAAAATTGAATAAAAGGAGTAGTCAACTGGAAGCTGTCTTTTGCCTCCTCTTTTTGCACAGAGAAAAGGGCTACTCCCCAAGTCGAGGAAGAGATAATTCTGGGTTATATAACGTGGCACAGACAACGCCAGGTGTCTGGTCAAGGACGAATAAGTTCCCGAGGATCAAATTAACTGATATATCGTATGGAGCGAAATCCTAGTACGATGTAGTGGTGGAAATCCGGTCTTCGTCCAAGCAAGGTAACGTCAATTCTTCTAGTAAAAGAACTTTGTCAATGGCCAAATTAACGTCCAAGCAAGGTAACGTCAATTCTTCTAGTAAAAGAACTTTGTCAATGGCCAAATTAACGCCGTTTCAAAAACTTAAAGGAGCTGTGTCGAGACTTCCTGTAACATCTAACTCAAAATTTATTCAGCCTGATTTTGAAGATTCAGACATTGAATTTAACGCTAACACGTATAGACCAGATTTCGTATCTGGATCGAGACCAGATTTCGCATCAGGATCAAGCCAAAACTATAAAAACATTTCGCAATCTTCTCCGCTTTTGTTTTATTCTAATGATAATTTAAATTTCAACTATCCATCTGTGGTACTATATCCACACGAGGCATCTTCATCCCAGGCGGCTTCCTTCGGAAGGACTACATTTCCGCCCTTCGAAATACACGACATCCGCAAAGTCCCGGACCCGACCGTCGGACGCACACAACGCTACGGACGGATATAACGCTCCGAACGCAAACAAAATCAGGGACGGATTCAACGCCCCGGACCCTTTGGACGCAAACAATGCCCAGAACATAACATCCGGGACGGATGCTACTATTATGGCAAAAACTATAAAAAACTTATTGATGTCAAAGTTCCCAATTTTAAACTTTATAAACACAAAATGCAAGACGTTTAGGCAAATGACAAGACCATCGATCTTAGGCTAAAACAGGTTATCAAACGAACAAAAGAAGATAATAAAATTTATTCTAATTTGGCAGAGTCTTTAATCGATGGAGAAATTCAACTAGAAAATCCCTGGCCAACTTTAATGACATTTTAACTTATATTGCGTTTGGACTCACAATTTATATACAATATGGCTTATCTACCTCTTTTGTAAATTCAAAACATTACCAACGGCTTTGTTACTAACGAAATCCGCAAATGCATCTCCAACGTTTTAGTTCACTCAGCCTACTACAACAGTCGATCTCACATACTTTGGGATGTTTTGCTAGAAGATCAAGTTCAACTGGATCACTTTGCAATAACGTTATTACTAATCAACCTTCTGTTGCTTGCTGTTATTGTTTAAAAAATCTTTGGAAGACGAAATATTCATACGAATGTTTACTTAGAAATTACTACTGGAAAGGCATGCGTTACTGTTAAAGCACTTAGTGTTTCTCACTGTTTCTCTCATTGGCACGTGCAACCACCGGCTATGATTTATAACATCATCGTTCTAGGTTCATATTGTCCTAAACGTGCTGTTAATTGGCCAAAATTTGCTTGTACGAGTAAATTGACCTCCACATCTTTACAAGTACCGGGATTAATCAGTATCTCTTAATATCACGCATACATGTTAAGAAAGATTTTAAAAGAATCGTATTGTGCGTACATTGTAATGGCCCTTAAAATATATATTACTCTTTGAAAACAAATAATTTACCTAAAAACCGTCTGTTCCAACTCATGACCACATGTATCCTAATGTTTTCGAGTAATATGGGTTGAGTTTGTTGCCATGCCAAGTGTCAAATTTTTAATATTTATTTATTTTTTTCGGTCACCTACTTATATTATTAAATCAAAACATTATTTAAATTAAATTGAATTAATAACATAATTTTAATTAATATTTTTAAAAAAATAAAAAAATTCTATAAATATAATTTTTTTTTTCATTTTGGAACGCCCTCTTTCATGTTTTGTTTTCTATACCAATGTACAATTTTTTTTCTTCCTGGGTCAAGTATGAAGTACTGATGAATCTTGATATTTTTTTAAAGAATTTTGTAACACATTATACATGTACACAACACCTAAGTCAATGAGAGTATGTTTAACGGTTTTCGAATTCATACTTTATAATAATAGAATATACATGTACATACCAGAGTATGTTTAACGGTTTTCGAATTCATACTTTTTAAGTGTATTTTTTTTTTTATAATTGATATTATATCAAGAATAATTAATTCCCATTGTAAATGTGAAAACTGTTGGCATAAGGGATTCTTTTTAACATGTACACATGTTTGTCTTCATCCTATTGCTTTCACACCTTGCAATCAGTTGATGGTAAAATTACAACTGTTACTTTGGGAGTAGGTAACAATCTTTTCTTATATCGTACCGTACTACATGGGTAGTGACGTACACTTGTATGATATTATACTTGATTTCGTGTTTGTATTAAATGTTATATAATTTTTTTTATTACTGTAATAGTAGTCTATGTATTATTTGTACAATTTTTATTACATAACGTAACGTTTTGCATTTAATTTTTTTTTAATGCAACATCGTTGAGATTTGTTTGTAATTTTTGATTGCGGTTATGCGGATAGTGTCAATGCAATTGTATTACGCATAAAACTCGACAGTTTATATAAAGGGAAACAAGTTGATTGTTATTGAGAATACACTATTGTAAGGAGATTACCGTCTCTACCCGTTCATGTCCAGGCTATACTTTGTATATACATTTTTAAATTTCGATTGCATATTATTGCGTTGTGTTGTGTAATTTACTGTTATTCTTTGTAAAAGTTTCATTGACTTAATCTTGTGTGGTATATTTTTGTCTTAACATAGTTTTTTTTCTCTTTGTAGGTTCTACGAGCCACCTGAATCGTGAGTAATTTAAAATATCGGATAACAAAATATGTGATCCGTCAGTCCGAGGTTGTTTCTGGGTATAATTTATTATCCAACCATAAATATTTACATACATCTATACCCGATTTAATCACACACCATGTAATAATTCAAAAACTTTTTGATTTATTCAAAAATATTACTATATAGAAATTAACTAAATTTATTGATTACTGTAATTTTCATTTAGAATGCGAAACTGAATATATCTATTAACAATTGATTACATTCGCTGATTTTTTTGTTTTGATTTACTTTTTACCTTATTAGAGGCATATACTTCAACACTTAGTCAAAGAACAACCTTTGATTTACTCGTTTTATATTTTGAATAGTTTGGCCTCTCACCGATTGCAAATAATTATGTGTTAAAAGTTTCTCATTTATATCGACTACCTAATCAGTTCGTGAATGACTTAATTTTAGATGATAAATATATACCTTTGCGATTTAAAAAAAAATTAATTAAAAAATTGGTGAGAGAACAATTAAGGTCATCTCGGTATGATCAACCTACTGATGATAGGTTTAACATTCATTGTGCTGTGTGCATGTTTGTTGTCCAGCAACACAGCTGCGTGCGACAACCGAATGCTGTTTTGCACGGGTACACAGGCAGTGTCTAGACAAACTTAACGCAAACACACCGTCTGCATTCTGTGGAACGGTACCCTCTGGCACCTTTTTTATCATGTGCCAAGGGCAATGCTCAGAACAACGATTGTTTTACACAAATCGGAGTTTTTTTTAAATATCATCCGGACACTGTTCAATTTCCTGACCTTAATCATTTTTATATGGAAAATATATTTAAAGAATCTTGGGGACAAGTTTTTTGTTAGTAGGGGGAATTTATCATAACAAAATACTACAGAAATTGGTTAAAAAACATTAGCTATATAGATAACGATTGATTTTTTAAATTCATGGAAAAAAGGGTAATCAAGTCCAGTAATGAACCTGTCTGCGCCGGGTCAGGAATTATAAATAAAAAGCTACGGCTGACCACGGTGCGTCAGAACATTGGTATGGACTTGAGCTCAGTTACTTATAAGATTCGGATATTGGAGGTACAGTGTCCGTGCGTATAAAAAGGAGGTGCGGGAAAAGCGGCTCTCCAGTAGTCAACTGGAAGCTGTCTTTTGCCTCCTTTTTTTGTACAGGTAAGATCATATTAAGATACTTGCGCGGTTTTAATAAAAATTAACAAAAATGATTCAGAGGGTTCAAGTAAATGTAATATTTTATTTTCAGAGTTTTTTTGTAATCAATGTTTATTGTTATTACTTATACATTATATTATACTGTGGAATTTGATCGGAATGCTTTATTATTACAATTGAATAAAAGGAGTAGTCAACTAAAAGCTATCTTTTGCCTCCTTTTTGTACAGAGAAAAAGGGCTACTCCCCAGGTTGAGGAGGAGAGAATTCTGGGTTATATAACGTGGCACAGGCAAAGCCAGGTGTCTGGTCAAGGACGAATAAGGTCCCGAGGATCAAATTAACTGAAATATCGTATTGAGCCAAATCCTAGTACGATAGATGCATAGAGTAATAGGGTTTTACTGCAATATTTAATGAATTACTATAAACAAACGAATGCAATGTGTGCACCCACTTTACAAATAACAAAATACATAAAAATAGAGTGATATTACTTGACTTTTTTTGTATTTCCAGGAATTAGAAGCATACCTCTTCACGCTCAAGAAATCTTCCAGATTTTGAACAGAAAGACTCAAAATAGAGCGCGATTTCTGAAATATTTAATTCTGGTTTATTTAAAATTAATTGGTTGTTTAAAAGATTAGATTTTTTTTATAATTTAAAAAAACATTACCAAAGAACAACCGATTGCCAGAATTTGTGATGATAACAAACTCACTGAATGTTATGTACAATTTTTATATCTTTTTGTTACGGGGAAAAACAATCGGTAGTACAATGCCCTCGACCATACAACAGAGATTCCTTTACCATGGTCATTTACAGCTTTAATCCTGTTCCAGGAATGTTTGATTTTGCTCAAGGAAAGTAATATATTACACGTAGGTAGAGTAAAATTCAATATTCAGTCAAGATTATATATGTAGGATAATCTACACTTGTCTATTTTCACCGACATGGTTACATGTAGTAAGGTTGCAATATTTCATTTTTTTCATTTTATCGCAAGGACTTTCACGTGATTATGGCGTTATCTTAAATATACAGACTAAAAAAAAACTAAACAAAGCTATCAATATATTCTATTGGTTACAGATTCCTTGTCGCTATGGTCAGAGGCATTACCAACGAAAACTCGGGGAGTAACTGTGGTAGCTCATTTATTATACAAAGAAATTTTCACCAGGTATGGAGCCCCTAGAACTTTAATTAGTGACAGAGGACAGAATTCGATGTCAACAAGAATAGAATTCCTGGGTCTCCCGCCGGTCAAGCAGTATACTAGTATCGAGTCTATCGACCAAGGCTGATTTAGGAACTTGACCAAGGTATTAGTGGTATAAACATTTGGTAAAATTTAATGAAAATCCGCGCATAAAAGTTCAATTTTTGGATAAAACGGAATCATTATTGTGGTCAAAGTCCCATAACTCCAACAAAAAGGATCGACCAATGCTGATTTTCGAACTTGACCAAAGTAATAGTGGTATGAACATTTGGTATAAATTTAATGAAAATCCGTCAAAATTTGTAGGCATGAGAGCGCTTACAAGGTCAATTTTTTGGATAAAACGGAGTCATTATTGTGGTCAAAGTCCCATAACTCCAACAAAAAGTATCGACCAATGCTGTTTTTCAAACTTGACCAAGGTAATAGTGGTATGAACATTTGGTATAAATTTAATGAAAATCCGTCAAAATTTGTAGGCATGAGAGCGCTTACAAGGTCAATTTTTGGATAAAACGGAGTCATTATTGTGGTCAAAGTCCCATAACTCCAACAAAAAATATCGACCAATGCTGATTTACGAACTTGACCAATACTGTAATACTACGGTAATACTGGAATAAACATTTGGGATAATTTCAATGAAAATCCGTCAAAATTTGTACGCATGAGAGCGCTTACAAAAAAGTGTGACGGACGGACACACGGACGGACGCCCGACATTTCTTTGTCCCCGATCCGCGTTGCGGCGGGGGACAAACAATAGTACAGGCCTTGAGTAAAATGTTTCAAGTTACACGACACGTCACGAGTTCGTATCATCCACAAAGCAATGCAACTTTTGTGAGAATTAATGGCCACGCTTGCACCATCGTTACGCGCCTATTGTCAAAAAAGAACAAACGCAGTGGGATGCAGTTTTGCCCAGTATTATGATGGGATTCAGAATGAGTCCCTCAATGAATCAACGGGGTTTTTGCCATCGTATATGGTCTTTGGAAAGTAAATGTATTTACCGTTAGATATTGCGTTGTTGGCTATTGAAGAATTGCAAAAAGCACATGAAATAAAGTTGAAAGAATTAATCCATTAAGTAAAGATTCAAGAAATCGCAAATCAAATGTAAAAGATGTACAAAAAGTAAAATAAAAACAACAACGGTATGATTAAGAAAACAACGATACCAAAATTTTAAAAAAGAGATCACGTACTACTTAAAATCATGAAACGTACCCCAGGAACAAATCATAAGCTTCAACCTAAATGGTCCTTATTATAAAATTAAGGTTAACTTATTCATTCCTTTAGGTTGCACCGATGTGAGAATCACATTGAATTAAAATCATCGGTTCATGCGAATCGCTTAGTTATATAAAGATCTGCGTGCTTTTCGACAACCACCTGTTACATGTTATAATAACAATGGTGAGGTACAGAACAATAATCAAGATGATGTAATATCAAAATGATGTAAAGAAGCAAAACGGTCAAAATAATATGACTGACCAAGCTAATCACGATAAAGATAATTAAATGCCGAATGGGCAGTGGCATGAAGTTGAAAGGTTGTTAGAATCCAAATACATGAACAATAAACGACATTATTCAGTAAAATGGGCGGATGGATCAAAACCCACTTTGGAACCGTCAAAAAATGTATCACAAGTTTTTTAACAATTGAATCACTCGTCGATAATTTCAAGAAAACGAAGACGAATAAAGCTAAATATTGATCATAATGAAAAAGAATTAGATATAAAAAAAGACACATAAATATAAATGAAATAGTATGTATAAATGATATCATTAATTTATGTATTGTAAGAAAAAGGGATATCGTTTTAGGTTAAAAATAATTATTTTAAGCCAATTCATTATCTCATTGGCACGTGCAACCACCGGTATAGGTTCATTTCGTCCTAAACTTGCGGTTAATTGGCCAAAATATGCTTTTACGAGTAAATTGACTCCACATCTTTACAAGTACCGGGATTAATCAGTATCTCTGACTATCAAGCATACATGTTGAGAAAGATTTTAAAAGAATCGTATTGTGCGTAGATTGTAATGGCCCATAAAAATATATATTACCCTTTGAAAACAAATAATTTACCTAAACAACCTTCTGTTTCAACTCATGACCACATGTATCCTAATGTTTTCGAGTAATATGGGTCGAGTTGGTTCCCATGCCAATTTCAACTTTTTAATACTTATTTTATTTTAGGTCATCTATTTATATTCAGTCAAAACATTAATTAAATTTAATCAAATTAACGACAAAATTTTAATTAATATTTTAAAAAAATAAAATTCTATAAATATATTTGATTTTTTTTTTAATTCTGGAACGCCCTCTTTCAGGTTTTGTTTTCTATATCAATGTTCAATTTTTTTTCTTCCTGGGTCAAGTATAAAGTACTAATGAATCTTGATATTTTTTTAACAATTTTGTAACACATTATACATATACACAACACCTAAGTCAATGAGAGTATGTTTAACGGTTTTCGAATTCATACTTTATAATAATAGGATATACATGTACATACCAGAGTATCTTTAATGATTTTCGAATTCGTACTTTGAATTATATTTTTTTTATAATTGATATTATATCAAGAATAATTAATTTCCATTGTAAATGTGAAAACTGTTGGCAAAAAGGATTCTTTTTAACATGTACACATGTTTGTCTTCATCCTATTGTTTTCACACTTTGCAATGAGTTGATGGTATAATTACAACTGTTACTTTGAAAGAAGGTAACGTAATCTTTTATATCGTACCTTACTACAGGGGTAGTGACGTACACTTGTATGATATTATACTTGATTTCTTGTTTGTATTTAATTTTTATATCATTTTTTTTTAAATTGCTGTAATAGTAATTATGTATTATTTGTACATTTTTTTTTACATGACGTAACGTTTTGCATTATTTTTTTTTTTGCAACATCGTTGAGATTTGTTTGTAATTTTTGATTGCGGTTATGCGGATAGTGTCAATGCAATTGGATTACGCGTAAAACTCAACAGTTTATATAAAAGGAAAAAAAGTTGATTGTTATTGAGAATACACTATTCCAAGGAGGTTAGCCGTCTCCACCCGTTCATGCCCAGGCTATACTTTGTATATACATTTTAAAATTTCGATTGCATATTATTGCGTTGTGTTGTGTGATTAATTGTTATTTTTTGTAAAAAGTTTCATTGACTTACTCTTGTGTGGTATATTTTTGTCTTAAAATAGTTTTTTTCTCTTTGTAGGTTGTAGAAACCACCTGAATCATGAGCAATTTAAAATATCGCGTGACAAAATATATGATTCGTCAGTCCGAGGTTGTTTGAAGGGTATAATTTATTATCTAACCATAAATATTTACATACATCTATACCCGATTTGAACAATCACCCACCCTGCGGTGCGCAGTCCAGATTCCTTCGGTTAAACAGCAATTTCGTACATTATGACAATTTTACCCCAGTAACATACACAATTGATGTTATGATTTGATGTTATGATGATATGTATAGGTGGTGCATATTGACACTTGCGGACATTGACTTTGGGCACACTATACATAATTATTTAAAGTGATGTGATTCAATATGGAATAACAAGCCGTGATAAGAGGCATATGAATCCTCAGGCTTGTTTTATAAATGTTATATTAAATATGTGTTGTAAATTTATGATGTATGTGTAATGATATACTTAAACGATGATGAATTGTCTTTCATCTGAAATTGTTTTAATGTATGAATTTTTTTTTTGAGTGTTGTAGTATCGAATCATTTAGGGTTAATAAAAATAGTTTTTTTTGTAACACAGTGCCGAGGTTATGCGAATAATGTTCCTTAACCTTGAATATATGGTCAAATTTCATTCGCAGTTTTGCAATGTTATTGGCATTTTTTTGTTCCTGCGATTGATATATTGATATCATATTCTTTTTAATAAGACTTATAATTCAACTTTTGGGAACATTATTAAGGAGGTTGGCCGTCTCTACCTTGGTGCTGGGTTCTTACATTGTTTTAAGAACCTACACCATACGACAGGTTAGGTTTTTGTGTGTTTTTTTTTTGTGTCAGTGTGTTGTATTATTAAGGTCTTCCGTTTCCAACGGAAGACCTTGTACTGATTCTGATGGTTCTTCTTCATTATAATTTTTCTTCTTCTAGACGTTTTAAAATCCTCAATAACTTATTTGTTTGTCATCCGATTTCGTTCAAATTTTCACGGTATATTGTAAATTAAATAAGGTTGTTAGAGCACAAATAAAAATTGAAATCGCAACTTCCGGTTTTGAGTTATTTTTCTTTTTCTAAAATTTTAGGGGCATTAGTTTCCAGACAAAGGCTCCGAAATGGTCCGTAGCAAATAATTTATAGTTTAAAATCTTTATTATTGACACTTTGAATATTGTCCTCTGATTTTTGTATTTTAGTTTTTTCCAATTATTCCACTCGAATTAATCAATCGAAATCTATGTTCTAAAAATAGCAAAAATTTTCTCATGTTTTAGCATCGTAACTTTTTAGTTTGAAATATTTCCTAAATACATATAGAACAAAAGTTGTGCAAAATGTTAAGGGCTTTCATTTGACACCAATAAAAAAGGGATGGCCCCTTAAATTAAGGGCCAGTAGCCCTTAAAAGATTTTGCTGAATAACTAAAAAACGGTAAGGATTTCGATATGGCTGTCGCTGGAAAAGTTGTTTGTTGGGATCTTATAAAGGTCGTTACAATGTTATTTTGTAAATGATTTGTGTAGTATGAGTGTAAAAAGCTTTACATGTTAACATGTACCTGTTTTCATTTGGCAACTTAACGAAATTCGTTGTGCTTAAAACTTGCATAAAGTGACCACAGAAAGTATGCTGGTTCATACAGGAGGCTTTAATTCATGAGAAAACAAATTAGAACACATGCTGTTTTTTATTTTTCTTTAAGGAATTCCGAAGTTTAAGTCCTTGTTGCTTATTTCTTATGGTGCACAGTCCTTACAGACGAGAATCGGAAAACAAAACATTCTTTTTCTTTTCTAGTTAAACACAAAATACGTACTGAAAAAAAATCTATGCATTACATTTTAGTTATCATACTGCATGCATTTAAAATCCACCTTGAATCAGAGCTGTGTGCGTATTATTACGTAAGCTATCCCTCGCCCGCGGCCGAGAAAATCGGTCACCATGGTCGCGGCTGGACTACCTAGCGGTCAGCGGTTATCCAATACACGAGCGTTGCGTCTCTCATATATGAGTTTAATTTAGCTTCGAACTGAAGAATTATTTCAGTTTTGATTACGTACACATAAAGGTTTATTCTTCAATTGGATTAAACGATAGGGTGTCAATTAAAGAATCGTTCAGTTAATTATTAAAAGCAATGCCATTCTCAATCTAATGCAATATCAGACATATAAATCAATTGTGGGTTTAAAGTAAAAAAAAAAAGTTTCTATTTGATAGATTTTAGTCATTAAATTGCAAACTTTTCAAATCTTCCTAGGTTCTGAGCTGTGCGTGTGTATGCGTTCAATCGATCTTTACGTAATCTATCGTTCGCCCGCGGCCGAGGAAATCATCCGCGGCTACACTACCTAGCGGTAAACGGTTATCTAATTAAATACACAAGATTCGCACCCGCACACTTACATGAATATGAACTTGTTTGAGTTTATATAGCCGTAAATACACTGTACACTGTTTTAATTATATGTTATAAAAGTTTGTTCGTTTTGTATCTGTTTAAATTAAACAATGGAGAGTAAATTAAAAAGTCGTTCTGAAAATTAATAAAAGAGATATTACTCCAAATCGGAAATACTCGTCAGACATATTTGAATGGTTGGTTTGAAAGTCTTAAATGTTTTAAAAACTGTATAAATAATGTTTTCAATCAACAACAACAACAACAAAACACACACAAATATTAAAACCTTTAAATAATGATCATCATTCGCACATGGCCGAGGAGATCCTGCGCAAGTGACATCTTTTACATTTACCTTATCACGCGTGCATGTTTGGTATTTTGTATGAACGCAACTATTTTTTATTATGTTTTCAACTATTATATTGGGTTAAGGTAAACAGATGAATTTATGTTACCCGTACAGTTGATTTAGCATTGATTTATACGACAGCGTACAAGGTAATTTAAAAATCAAATCAAATTATGATCAAACTGCAATGTTACATGTTTGCAGTAGGTGCTGGCACGATAAAAGAATGCCCTAATTTGAGGCATTCGGTGATTATTTTAAAGAATATTCAATTGAGTTTTGAAACAAGTTTTGTTTAGATTCTATCGGTCACATATAAATAACGTATGTAGTGTTTCTACATCGTCGTTCGATCATTTCATTGTGAAAACGAACTTATTTCTGTGTTGCCCTCCCACCGCCCCGCTGCCAAGTGCTCTTTTTTTTAAAATTCCAGATCTGTCGAAAATCATTTGATAGTGACTTCTTCTTATGTTTAACATTTTCTCCTGAACGTGTTTCTCTTTCCCACCCGTTTTTTTATTCGGTCAGTCTTTGTAAATTTCAACTTTCTTTATTGCGTAAATTCAATCGCCACGTGCTACCGAAAATCTTGTGCCGCTTCAGCGCACACAGCTCAGAACATATATAGCCCCAGGTTATTTATGGCTGCAAATCATCAATTGTTATGTAATTAATCAACAGTTCGCAGGGTGCTCTCTTCAAAGTGGTCAATTATCAAACAATAAGACTTCCATTTTCACATTAAAGGTGCGAGTTCATAATCTGAGAATGTGGCTATAATAAATTGACCTGTTTAACAACGCTAAACTTCTATTATATATAGTTATGAACAGTATTATATATATTATAATAAAAAGTTTTAAGTCAAACGTAATTTGTTCTTTGGATTAGATGTTATGAAATACGACTACATTATGCTATGCAGGCGGTCGCCATAGAAATCATCAAAGTATTGCAAGTGTGGACAGATTAGTTCACTTGACTTACAGACTATAATATAGTGACATACATGTACATGTATCTGCCTCCAAAAAATATATGCGCTTCTCAAAGATATACACTTCAGTGAGATGGACATGTGTTCTTGGGGATTTTCTTTATTGCTAATTATATGAAAATTTATTCAAGTTATATGAAAATTGATTTAAAAAAAAAAGTTTTATTGAAGTTGTGTGGTATGAGGTTGTCATGCAACTTAATTTACTTACAAGGTTAGCTACAGCCAGTGGAATACTAATTTTAGGTCAACAATGAATACACAATCTATTAAAATACCAGAGAAATAGATATGGCAAATATTGCTTTTGACGTACGTAAGTTTTTATATATATCTTTATGATAAAACAGAGAAAAGCAAAAAACAAAAACAAACAAAAAACCCACAAAAAACAAAAAGGGAACTTGCATCAAATTTACTTTATGTACATGTTACCCCAAAATTCCGACCGAATATGCCCCTTTGTCACATTTAATTTTAGTGACTGAAAATAAAAACCGTAACACCTAAATTTTTCGCTTATTTTTATTGAAGTTTACCGGTTTTTTTTTTCAAAATACATACGTAAACTTTCTCCGAGAGAATTACTTATGATCCGATAAAGGAGAAAAAACTGACTTAAAAATAGGTATTTTGCATATTATTGCATCGTCGAGAGAAGTAATATTCATTTCTGTAAATAATGTCATTTAATTTTAAGTTACATAACGGTGTCTCTATATCAGATGTAACATTTAGACGCTCACTTATGCATAAATTCTCCCGATGATCTTTCATAGCTGATTATTATTTTAAATTTTCAAGTCTACTCGTATTATCAAATAATATCAGCCCTGAACAAATTTTCAGAGATGCCATCAATTTTGGCTATTTACCAAATTTTGACAGCACGAAACAAATCCAAACTTGCACATAGTCTTCAAAAAATTAGAAAGATTTATTTACGGAAGTTACGTGTTTTTATGCACGTTTTTGCGTGCATTTCCTTACATGAATCATAAATACATGTATATATAACAATCCTTGCTACCCTTAAAAATTTAACTCACCATTAAACTTCTCATTGTTTAAACCCCTGTCACACTGGAGCTGCGTCCTCACGGCGATCCCGCTGCGTCATTGAATAATGTAAAACGCCATGGTAAACGAACTAGAGTCTTCTACAGCGCCGTAACAACTCAACGGCATCTTCGTTCGCCGCGGTGGGATACTAGTATCCTAGCCTAGAACATTTTAGAACGCCATGCGACGGCGCGCACTTTGAACATGCACAAAGTACGCGCCGTGGCTCTGCGTTCCGATAAATACGCTGTAGAAGTGGAGTAAGGTCGCCATAACAGCGCCGTAAAGTCTCCAACAGCGCATGTGCACACAGTCAGTGCGCAGAGCACGCTGTGGATGCGCGGTAAAAACTCCTAGCACGTCATGAGCGCTCGGCGGATACCCAGCGAGAGGGCAGTCAATCGCCAAGTAGAACTCTGTGGAAACGTAGTTGGGAGCTCTGTAAGAACGCCTTTCTGAATTTTCCTTGCGATCCTACGGCGATTCCATGAATTTTACAACGCCGTGAACACGTCATGGGAACGCAACTTTGTGTGACAGGGCCTTAAAGAGTTTTCAAAACAATTACACAAACTGTGTTCGACAAACAGTTTTCCTAAAACATTTTCTTCCCGTCTTTATACAGGCTTTCAATCACAGCACGTTTTTATAACAAAAGCAGAAGTGAAATTTTAGTCATTAGTCATTATAATCGTTTGACACCAAATCACATAAATTTTCATCTCGCAGCAACAACGGAAGACCTACTCGTGGCTTTGCCACGAGCTCTGCTCTAGTTTTTTTTAATTATTCTATATTTGTACGGAATCATCTGAACAATGAATGTTTATCGCTTTCGACTTACAAAATATATGGTCCGTGAGTCCAACGTTCTCTCCGAATATTATTTGCAAACAAACAAACAAAAATTTGAAACTCAATTGCCACCAACTATAACGCAACATAAAGGAACAGAATTAAGGTTAACTTAATCATTCCTTTAGGTTGCACCGATGTGATAATCACACAGAATTAAAATCATCGGTTCATGCGAATCGCTTACATCTATATAAAGATCCGCGTGATTTCCGACCACTACCTGTTAAAAATAGCAATGGTGAGGTACAGAACAATAATCAAGATGCTGTAAAATCGAAATGATGTAAAGAAGCAAAACGGTCCAAATAATATGACTGACCAAGCTATTACTCTAGATGTCGTGTTTGTTGTTAACTTTATAAATCATATTTTGTTTTAAATTACTATAATAAGTGATTGATATATTATAAATTTATATTATTTTTTACGTAATGTATTTGTTATGCATATAAGACAAACAAATTTTTGTATGCAACCTCGTTAAACTTTTGTTGGTAATTTCCGATTGCGGTCAAGAAGATACTGTCAATGCATTTTGATTACGCATAAAACTCAACAGTTTATATAAAAGGAAAAAGTTGATTGTTATTGAGAAAACACTATTCTAAGAAGGTTAGCTGTCTCTACCCGTTCATGCCAAGGCTTTAATTTGTATATACATTTTTAAATTTCGATTGCATATTATTGCGTTGTTTTATGTGATTAATTGTTATTCTTTGTAAATGTTTTATTGACTTACTCTTGTGTGGTATATTTTTGTCTTAACATAGTTTTTTTTCTCTTTGTAGGTTGTACGACCCACCTGAATCATGAGTATTTTAAAATATCGGATAACAAAATATATGATTCGACAGTCCGAGGTTGTTTCTGGGTATAATTTATTATCCAACCATAAATATTTACATACATCTATACCCGATTCAATCACCCAACCTGTAATAATTCAAAGACTTTTTGATTTATTAAAAAATGTTACTATAAAGAAATTCACTCAATTTTTTTTAATGTAATGTTCACTTAGAATGCGAAACTGAATATATCTATCAACAATTGATTACCTTCGTTGACTTTTTTTGTTTTGAGACACAAGAGACAATCCGACGATGTTTGGAGTGTCAACGATTCAATCAGCTTCAGGTAGAAACTTAAGCATGTCTCTCCTTCAAAGAAAATTCAATGTGCTGTATGTACTTTTCAGTGTCCCGCTCCACCTCTCATTCTCTGGACTCGCTGCTGTTCTGCTTGAGTTCATGAGAGATGTAGGAGGGAGATTGACGAAGACACTCCTTGTGCTGTATGTGAGGCCGAGACGTTATATAAATATCTCACCCATACGCCACGGAATTTTAAAAATACAGAGCAAATAGTATACGATGATCATTTTGAAGGCGTACCTTCCGATCCTGCTTCATTTCAACCTCCACAAATTAGAAATAGTTTTGAGATGTGTAAACTTTTCCAAATTTTCCTCCTCTTTATACTTGGAAACCAGAATTTTTTTTCAATGAAACTTCAACGTAATATTGTTTCAAAATTTTCTTGTTAAATCTTGGGGACAATATTTTTTTTGTAGAAGGGGGGATTTATCATAATAATATTTAACATTAAATTTGCTTGAAGTACATGTGGGTAAATATAGTCTAAATATACCGCGGCAATGATTAGAAACACGTGTACAGATTCATTCATAAGATTATTTTCCGCTGGTCAGTAAATAGAGAATTCTTAAGAGATGAACTAGGGGTTATGTTTACATCATTAGGGGAATTATATCGTACCTTACTACAGGGGTAGTGACGTACACTTGTATGATATTATACTTGATTTCTGGTTTGTATTTGATTTTTCACTGAGAAATCAATATGAAATAATTGCTTTCTTACGACAAAGAATACAATTCCCGGGAAACCAGAATTTACTATGAAGTAAAATCCGTTTCCTAGAAATAAAAGGCAAGATCTATCAATGGACCAGATATCAGCTAGCCTATTATACAATGATCACCACACTGCAGTGCTGTAATATGATCCCTTTACCGACCGTATTCCGGCCGGTGGTTTTGCAGGGTTTACTAATCTTTCTGTCTTGCATCATTTTAAATGTGCTGAAAAGACACTCTTCAAAACAAGTCAACGCCGATATTTTCACCGGAGCGGGCGAAAACATTTGGATTCTGTTACATACATGACTACTTACTTATAATAACGGCTATAATTAGTAAGTTTTCTATCCGTTTTAGATTTAACCCCCTACACAACTTATCATGAAGACAGTCTTCACTATTTCATGGCGGTGAAAAATAAAGATGATCGCATTTATAAGACTGAAAATCTGAGCACAGACAATGCTGCTGAAATGCGCTGCTGCTTTGGCAAATGTTTAAGATACTCTGAGTAACAGAAACTGGCACTGACCAGATGCTGACGGCCTGATTAGAAACAGATGTGTTATCTTGTTACCGCAATGCCAAGGGCGCATTAGGGGAACCGTGTACTAATTTTTCATATATCTTTAAAATACAAACAACAAATATTAACACCTTAATAACAAAATCTCTCACCAATTACAGAAAAAACCTGAGGTATTTTATAAATATTGAATTGTTTGTTATATTCGTTGACTGGCATTCTTTTCCGGAAATTTACGGTCCTTCCTGTAAAAGTCTAACTTTAGAATAATCACTTCGGTCAAAATAATCTAGACATCATTTAGTCGCATTTTGTATAAATTGCGGTAGTTATGTTATACTTTAGAAAAGATTGGGTTAAAAAACAATATTGAAAACTATATTAAGCCATCCGCAGTAAACCTGCTCTATTTATTAAATAACGAATTTACAAAACCAGGAACAGTTGATTAGATCAACGAACACATTAACATTCTACCGCGTACGTAATTTTAGTTAACACGTACTTTATATTTATTAACTAATATGAATAACAGTTAATGCTCTTTCATCTATTACACAAAAAATACTGTAAAACAACTATTTTTATTTGTGGTATCATTAAAAGAAAGCCGATGAAAATAAAAAAATATTACATTACGTGAAATTAGAATTTCTTCAATACGAATAATACGATTATGATAAGAGTTAACTCGTACGACAAAGTCACATTTGAATAACTCCTATACACAACATTTAATGATTGTATTATTTAGAAAAATAAGGATATCAATACGTGAATCAGTTAGTAAATTTAAATGAAACAGTTCTTCAATCTATGAGTGTCTTGACAAAACTAACATTTGTATCGGTCATAATTTAACAGAAACCCGTCATTTCCAATGATTGAATCATTATATTCTTACTGTCAAATGCGCCGGTAGCAGGACTTTCTCGCATTTTCACCGGTGTGAGATAAGTTTGTCCCTTGTGAGATTTTTCTGTCTTACACTGTGTATTACTACGCCGTTTAAAAACGTAAACACACGTTGTCTGCTGTAGGAAAATGCAATATGGTGGATTGAGATTATCCATGTAGTAATTGTTTTGCATAATTAATTACAATTTATCATATTTTTAATTAAAAAACTGTCGTATGCTCATATTTTGACTTGCACTATTTGAAGCATGCGGAGGGATAAACCGAAAGTAATCTTTTGAACGTCACAACAGAAAGTTGTTAAACAACATTTTTTGAGGTAATATAATGCGAGAAAAATAATCATTCATTATGTACGAGTGTGGGATAGTGAAATTCCACCTCGGGGCCAAGATTCGCAGTCTAGGACTCGGCAAAGCCTCGTCCTAGACCGTGAATCTTGTCCCCTCTGTGGAATTTCACTATCCCACACTCGTAATAATAATGATTCTTTTAATCTCGATCACACTTTGGGACTGCAGATGAATCGTCTGTCGTTAAATTGTCTTAGACAATGCCAGTCAAATGTGCGTTTGGCCCTTAAAAAAAAAGTCACCCTACGCGATCTGTAGCGGAGCTAATAGAACTGGCCCTGTAAGTGTGTTTATATTACGAGGGGGGGGGGGGGGGGGGCTCTCTCCCGTATAGGACTAATACTGGGCCAACCGTGAGCTTATTCTCTTGTTGTTGGACCCAGCCTCATATAACCTCCAACAAGCCAAAACGCGTTTTAGTTTTCAGACTTTTATATAGATTTTACATGAAACATACTTTTACATGAGTTTGGTATGCATCAGCACCGAAGGTCTGATTCCAACTGACTATATTTTACAATTCCGAATAATATATAATGAACAATGGAATAACACACGAAAGGATTAACATAATAAGTATACATGTAAGTAAATCAATTATCAGACAGCTATTGATTAACTCGGGACATTTGAGCAGCATGTACATAAAAAGATAAATAAGATGAAAGAAGCTTAAGTGTCAATAAACATAAACAAAAGTCAATTAAAAGATTAGCTGTCCATCACTGATTGAGCCTCAGGTGGGATTAATGCTGTGAGGAATTTATAACGTTTATAAAACAGTTGTCGAAATAGATGAAAAGTTTTTGTAGCAATTAACACAAAGTCCGAAAAAGTTAATTTACACAATAGTTAGAAATAGTCCGAAAGATTGAATGTCACACCGTGACACATGCTTCGCGTCCGCGTAAAACACGTCCTCGAAAAACAGCAAATTTCATAATACTGGTTTTCTCATAATGGAGTGTGTGTATATATGTATACTGCACACTTTAAAATAAATAAATAAATATCAAACAAAATAATGTGGAACTTCTAAAAGGATGAAACATAACATATTGATAAAATGTGTCATAACTACAAGCTACTATTGTACTTTATATAAAAAAAACATAAGCTACTATTTTTACTATTATTAAGAAAAAAAGCTACTATTAAATTAAACTGCACTAATATATCAACAAAATAAACTTAAATATCTTTCTCATGCCTTATCTCATGCTCATTAAATAATAAATATTGTATCTTTAAATAAACATATATTATAAAACATCATTATAACAATCTGTGAATCTATAACATTATGAGCGGATCCAGTGTTTTGACCATCCCTTTACATTGGCAAGTAGAAAAATTGAAACTTAATATTTAGAAAATATGCCTTAAAATTGAAAAAAAAAATGACCTAAAAAACCTACTTGATAAATTTTCTGGATCTACGCATGAACAATATTGATAATAAATTATCATAAATCAATTTTAATAATATCTCTCTCCACTCCCCCTGTCTCTTATAAACATTATAAGCAATATTCATTAGTGACAAAAAGGTCAAGAATAATGACATTTTTCTTGAAAACGACTGAAGAGGCAGCTAGTATTAGAATTTAAACACTGTTTATCTGCGCAACCTATACGAGTGCCAGCGCCGGTATGCTGTCCAGCTGTACATTCTAGAATTAAACAAGAGGCCCATGGGGCCACATCGCTCACCTAAGCAACAATGGGCGTTCAAAAGATATTCAATCTAATTAAAATTTCATCCGCTCACCGGTTTTTGATATGTCGCGTGGAAGATCTAACAACATCCCATTAAGGGTCACGTCAGAGTTTAATATGAATACATTATCTTATTTTTTAACAAGCCAATCAAAATGTGAATCAACCCTTTCAACCAGCCAATCAGAAAGCTGATTCGTTTATGCTTTTAAAATGGCGGCGTCCACGATAGAAGCGTTAGTTTGCAATTTATTACTAGTTTTTGGAGTCGATGCGTTAAAGAACGAACAAAAAACAATACTACAGTGTCTGATAAATAAAACGGACTGCATGGCAGTTCTTCCCACAAGCTATGGAAAGTCTCTGCCTTATCAGATGTACAGTTTGGTAAACCGACGATTGACGAGTGCTAAAGAAATCGTTCTCGTGTGCTGTCCACTTGCACTTGGCCTAAATGCAAGATCACTTGCTATGGGCAATAATACCGTTGACATATAAAACAATGATAATTGGATATTAAACATATAAAAGATAAGCTGTTAAGGTTAAGTTTTGATATGATTACAAATAATTAAGAAATTGTGAGATAACTGAATGTAGAATTTTAGGTAATTTAGTGTCATCTCCTATAAGTTTGCCAAAGAGGTCCCTATATCAATATTTGATAGAAAATTTCAGTTTTTATGCAATCTTATCTTTAAACAAAAAAGATTAATTATATGGCCAAGCATAAATATTCTTCTAACTCTTTGAAAGCAGGACTAATATTATAACAAGGTAATTTTTCACTCGGACATTTTGTTTACAAGTTATTTTGTTTACGAGTTGACTGTAATTCGTAATATTTACTCATTTGTACTTATCAAATTCCATAACTTTTTCTTTTCCCGTTAGGTTCATGTCCACAGAGTGACATTGAAATAAAGGAAGGCAAAGTGGACATCATATATGCATCGCTAGAAACCTTGGTAGGTGATCCAGAATGGAGGGCAAGCATCCAAAATTTGCCGATGTCTGTGCTTGTCATAGACGAATTCCACACAATTGCTACATGGTATGTTTAATTAAAAATACAGGTATTATTTATCAAGTTCCATACTGAACTATGTTCTCTGAAGATACTGATGACAAAACACCTCAAACTATTAATTTTTTGTCACTCATTTATCTGGAACATGTCATTGTCAAAAACTAGCCAAAGTATCAAACACTGTAGAAACAGCAATGCATTGGCTTATCGAGGGGCTGAATGAACTGAAAAATGTCCAAGAATGATTATATATTGCACCTCGATAAAGGATGTCTCCGAAATGTATTCATATGTTACAAAGGAATTACCTTTCACTTCAACTTTACTGGAAATGTTTCATTCTGAAACCCCACTGACCAAAAAATAAAGAATCCTGTAAAGTCTAACAAACATTACAGGGGAAATCGAAATTGTTATTGACACTAGCGCATTGGGCATGGGATTGGATGTGAGAAATTGTCACAGTGTCGTTTTATTTGGACCACCTGTGCAAATTGTAGACCTGCTTCAAGAAATTGGATGACCCGGCAGGGATGGAGGACCTTCAGTTGCTATTATTTTATATAACTGTTATCATCTTAGAAAATTCTCATCAGATGTGCAAGAAATTTTGAAATTAACTGACTGTAGGAGAATTTCATTGATGCAGTGTTTTTTAAACCCAGAAGCTATTGCATTGCTTAAAGAGAATGAAAGCAGGAAACACACATGTTGTGGTTTATGTAAAACCAAATGCAAGTGTCAGAACTGTAGTATGCTTCCACTGGAAGACATTTATTACCACTCATCGGTAAGCGTCAATCAGAATGACAGTGATATTTCTGACAGTGATGTGATGTTCAACAAAATAATATTTTTGGACAGCCTTAGTGAGGGTGAATTAAAGGCAAAATCAACCTGTTCCTGAGCATCATGATCTAGCTAAACAATAAATTTTCGCAAAAGCTTATCACACAACAAATCCAAATCATTTGAACAGAGTGAACTATAATATATACAGAAATGATCTACGGGGTGTTAACAAAAGAAATGCTCTTGTGCAATGTATTCATAATTGCTACATGCAACATTAAAATCCAATGATGAATCGTAAGCCTGTCATAAATAGAAGTATAAAAGACATAATTTGCATCTTCTCATCATGCATCTCTTTATTTTTCCAGCTTGTTTCTCTGAAATTCAACTTGCCTTTCTTCGTATTGCTGCAGCCATTCCGTGACTCCATCTGTCTTCCGTAATTGAACATCTTTCTTATTTCTAGTGTGTTTCTCTTTTGAACTAAGGAGCTGTTCTTCTCATTTGTTGAGGGTACTTCTTTTGTGAGTAGAGTTACATTACAGTCCTCCACTTCATCGGGATCACACTCTGTCATTTGTACTGCATTCCTTTTCTCTGGACAGTCCTTGGCTCAATGAAAAACACTTTGACATATGATACATTTTGTCCGTTTCCCAAACTTGTTAAGAGGATTTGTCCCTCGTTGTTTGCTGTTTATTTTCTTGTTTTGTGTGCAGAAACCGGGCTCCTGTTTGACTGTAATGATTTGAGAATCAGTTTTAACATCCGAATAAGAACTAGAATTTTCACCAAAAATTCGTTGTAATGCTGACTTCATAGATTTGTACTGAAGGTCAGTGCATGCAGTTAAATCTAATTGTTTCTCTTGTGAGGAAAGTCCTGCATTGTCCAGTATCTTAAAGGCAAGAATGGCCTCAGGAAGTGCCATTTCATACTTTTTTGCTTTGTTGTAGGGTTTATCAAATTCAAGAATGTAATCGGAGATGTTCATGTTTTCTGTTATTTTAAAAGCATCAAAGATTTTGTATGCCTCGCATGCCTTATTTATCTTTGTCATCACGAAGAAAATCTTTGTCTAACTGTGCTTTAAGTTTTTCCGTACCGTCAGCTTTCCCCAGGTCTTCTGCTGGAACTTCCATAGCTGTTTCTCGTGCATTTCCAGTCAGAGACAGTGATACAGCCAGTGCTTGCTTGTCTTTCTTCAACTCTGTTACAAGCTGCCATACAGCCATTTCGTTTTTCCATGTTTAAAGGGGCATGGTCACGATTTTGGTCAAATTTTATTTTTCTGTTTTTATAATTTACAATGCTTTATGAATGCATTTCTAATGATCGAATGAAATTTGGGTGCCCGTCGATTAGTTTTAAGCAAGATACAGGGCTCACAATTCTTCGTCATGTAAACAAGGCTCGTGCCCTGATTTTGTTTACATAGGTTCAATATACCAGTAAAAAATCTTTTTCAAGATGATTTGTCTATATTCTCATTCATTTAAAGCCTAAATGAACAGTTCCTAACAATTAACACATTCATTTAAGGTATAAAACTGGAATTTTCACTTCAGCATTCAAAAAGTAAACAAAAGCTTTGTTTACATGGCGAGGAATTGTAAGCTCTGTAACTCGCTTATAACTCGACAAATGACACCCACATTTTGGTTGCCTATTAATATTGCCTTACTGAAGCATTATACACATTAAAATCGAAAAAATAATTTTTGACCAAAATCGTGACCATGCCCCTTTAATAAGTCATTGCCTTTTGGTCAAACATTGGGGGGTTCTTAAAGTTGCTAGCCATGGTTATCTTCTGTTTCCGCGCTCTGCTACCATGAAAAGATACCTTTAATACTCTATAAAAGATTACATCTCAATAAGACTCCTTGCCATTTTGGTTCCCGCCATTTAAAAACGCTCTCCTCTCTCCGGAGGAGGGAAAAGTCCACAGGTGAACTGGCTTATTACCCAAAATGTAACATAGTAACAGGTGGTGGTGGGGGGGGGGGGGGGGGTTCAATATGTGAAGAGCCTCAATGTTCTTTTGGATTTAAAGCATTAATTGATTTAGTCGAAACTAGCAAGTTGTTTTGAAATATGCATCTCTAGATTTTAACGCTTACTCATGCAAATTATTTACTTATTAATAGTTTACACATTATATGCTTTACCTACATGCAAGAATGTTTAAATATGAAATAATTATTTTGTTTTATGAATTTAAATTTAGGATGGCTAAGATTACCATTTCTGAGTTAGAGATAGTACGAAGCAGTATGCCAACACCAATTTCTGTAAGCGTAATGGCCAAAGTAAATAAAAATTTGCCACGTTGGAAAGTTCAAATCAGTAATTGGGAAGGCGCTGATATGATGAATTTTAGTTTAGTTGCCACCTGCACAGACACAAGTAAAAACGGAATGATAAACGAGGAAAAACTTCTCACACCAGAGAGAGAATTTATCCCGAAGAACGGAAAAGTGGCAAAGGTCCGTAAAATTAAAGTCTTGGCAAAAGCAAACATCGACATCCCAGTTGAAATATTAGACAATGCAGAACAGCTTCTATCATCCCAAACTTAAAAAGATAGAAGATACTAAATAACAATAGAACACAAAATCAACTGTACATAAGCAGCTGTCAAAGGTTAACATTATATAAATAGTGCATGTTTGGGAGGGTAACTGTTGAAATTGACACCCCTCAAAAACCATTGTCAACCTCCGCTTCGCGTCGGTTGACAATGGTTTTCTCGGGGTGTCAATTTCAACAGTTACCCTCCTAAACAGGCACTAAATATATTATTACACTGAATGTCCTAAATTAAAAGAAAATTTTACTGCTTTTATACAGAAATCAAGCGAATTCTACAGCGAAGCGTACGCGCACAATTTACGCGCACGTAACAATTCGTTGTGTTACCTGTTGCCAAGTGTGTTGCTAACGCTGAGGGTAATAGAACGGATTACCAACTGCGTCTAAACCAAGCAGATTTAAATATTTAACATGAAAGTATAATACAAATTACTGATCCACCTACTTTGTTTAATTTATAGAAACATGGTCCGCAACAATGTTAAGGCGTCCCGGTGCTAACATACGACTGGAAAACGATATTATTTGAATAATCGCGAAAATACTTTGACCGGGTGTATTTCTTGAAATATATGTTACATATATTGACAACGATGTTAAACAATATATTTGATGTATTTTTGTGACGTCCATCATCGTGACAGGCGAATCCTAAAATTGCAAACGATCTATATTAATCGCATCGGCGTAGGTGATTAATGACATTAAATCATAAATATTTAAAAGAAACATCCGTTCTTATGTCATATACTTTGAAGTTTATTAACCGGCCACACCTGCCATGTGTTCTTTGTCGTAATCGGGGAAAACACGGAAAAACCGTAGACAATTTGGTGATTAAATTATGGTCTAACAATTAGCATGAAAAACACCAGTCAGCATGTATTTGCTTGCTGACAAGGTCGTTGTATCGACCATAGAACTTACGAAAAGATGACTTCAAACGAGACTTATGATAGTCCTGTTTTATAAACTTGTCAGTAGCTTTCCTTGCCTTAGAAACTGTTCATACGAAGAGCATGCCTTTGTGTATCGAATTAAACGAGACGAAAAACATAAGCAGGTGATGAAGGTATACTACTACATAAGTAAGGAAAGTTGACTATAGAAAATTTTAAGTCATCGCGTTTATCGTAAAGTTAGGTTACTAGGAATGTCCAGTAAAATTTCCAATAAAATATCTTGATAATATATCACTTTCAGTATGTTATTGTGTATAAAATATGCACAATATTATTTTGACAAAATTAAAAACTTACAAGGTTCATTTTCCCCGCCTGTTTCCTTTACATAGATGCTTATAAATGTATCTTGTTTTGTTTTGCAGCACTTGTAGTATTCAATTAGACATTCAGAGCGATAGAAGAGTTCTTTCTTTTCACGTTACTCCATACATGAGCAATTTGCTTTTCTTGGATTCAGTAGATTCAATTTTCCACCTCCTTTCGAAATTGAGCTTGAAATGGGCTCCACTTGCATGTACACTTTGTTTCATCAGCTTGAGGAATTTGTCAATTCTCTCAATTTTCTCCTCATGCATTCGTATTGTCTTGTAGAAAAAAAGTTGATATGGTTAGGGAGAGTATACTTTAGGTGTGATTTTTTAAATAATAGCTTAGCAACAAGTAGGCGGGGAAAGGGGGGATAATCAGAGGACAAAATATTGTAGGGTCAAAATTACATTACCTGACAACACAAGATATTTTTTCATGGCACACAGATTTATGTACATGTTGCACACAAACGCATTACATATTCCGCATGATAAACAGGTTTCACACATGTCACAATTCACTTTGCATAAATCCATTGCATCAAGTCTAGAAGAAGCACATGTCAAAAATGAGAGAGCTGTGCAAGAATTTAGTACAAAAATTCTGTTTTAAAAATGCTGCCTATCCAGATTGTCTTTTTGAAGACCCATTTCACCTCTTTCTAAGGTAAACAATGATTTTTTTTAAGCTGAACAATCAAATACATTTGAATACAATAAGCGACTTTAGGTACATTTACTTCAAAACAAGATTATTCCTTAGAGGGGAGAAAGAGAGAGAGAGAGGAGAGAGAGAGAGAGAGAGAGAGAGAGAGAAACCAATAGTTGTTGAACTGTTCAGTCAAGACGATTGAGAAGAAAAAGCCAAGTTTCCGATCTCTTATAAGAATAATCTAATCGGCAATATATGCAATCTACTATATATATGTAAGTAATTCAGGAATATTTAGTGTTTCATTAAGACATCTCATAACCAAGAAAATAGTATAAATTGAATCTTTTTCAATATTATTTTCCTTGTTTTACATAAATTTACAATAATTACGGATAATAAAATACAAACAAGGGAAGATAACTCTTTCAACCGTTTCACTCGTTAAAAAAGATACTATAGACCAAGATATGTAAGGACGTTTCATTTGACACCAAACTTTCTTAATGTCTTGCAAACTTAAAAAGGACCCATTTGCATTCCCAGAGCATTGATATAAACAATTTTCTTATTATATCATTTATTAAGAAAAGTGACCCCCCCCCCCCCCCCCCTGTAATGTTCTTATTGTACCACATATATTGTGTAATAAATTCTTGCCCTGTATGTAATTTTCTTTCTATCTTGTATATTTTTGAAAGCAATAAAGTTTCGTACTAATTTAGTTATACAGGATATGAAGTTTGACCCAGTCTTCAGTTTTGTGTCTGTATTAATTTATTTATTAAATGAAATATTCCATTTTGAATTTGGGCTATTTATCAATCTTTTAATCAAGGATAAATTAAGACTTTGGATGTAATTATCCATTTCAGGACAACTTGACATTGAAATGTCTATTCTGCCATCCACAGGATAAACCATGGTCCTGGGAAATCCACAGTCTTAAAGTGTGCTACCCTTTGTGCTCCCCTGCCTGAAGATATTAGGGTGACAACTACAAATAAAACAGGAGATATACAAAACGGACAAGAGGAGGAAACAACCATCTGCGTAACGCACATGAAGACGAGATTTCGTAAAGACGGAAATTTAAGATGTACTTCAAAAGAAAAAGTACTGGTAGAGGCCGGATTTTCCAGAATTATAGTGATTCCCCCGCACAAAAGAGTGTCAATCAGAATAAAATTGAATACTCGTATAACAAGCAACAAAATTAACTCGCCTGTGTTCTAGTTTAGAAAAAGTAGACATTAATTGAAAAAGAACGATCCCAATTGTTTTAACAAGCAAAGTCAAAATGAGCATCAGTGTTGTCCTGAGAGAGTGTTCTCTCAAATGAGGAGCAAACATCCAGAATTACTAAGGTCAACAAAGTTAAGGCATCATATAGCAACCCTGTCTCAAATACTGAATTTAAAAGACAATGAGTTGGACATCCTAACCAACTTTCTTGGTCATGATATAAGAACACATAGAGAATATTATAGACTACCAGAAGAGTCCCTTCAGGTAGCCAAAATGTATACTATTGTTTACCCCTGATATCTATCAACATTTATTGCAGAATTCCTTGGTTTAATGGATAAGGATGCTTCTACTTTTCAATTGCTGGATTTCAGCAAACACGTTAAGGATTACGTCAATCAAATTACGTCGCTGTCGATGTAAAGAAATTGATTCCAAAGAGAAAACTATTCTCAACAAAATGAAGTATCTTCGTCGTTTGCTTCTTTCAATTTGAGAAATGGTACTGAAGAGAAATAGAAAAACAAAAGATAGTTTAATCAGGTTATTGTTGAATAAGATTGAAACTGAACAAGGCGAAATATGGGATAGAAAATAAAACGAGTGTTAAGGTCATTCAACAATTGTTTTCTTTTTTATATTTAGCGTTTACCTGTGACCTCGTATTTATTTCTTTTTTTTCTCTAATGATCTGGCAACAATTTGTCGATTTAGGAATATAGCTAGTATTGTGTTAGAGATTTTTTTCTACAAGAAACTAGTGTCTCCTCATTATTTTTCAGACCCAGCAACATTTAGGGCTCATCAAGACACTTAGTGTAATCTTGTTAAAAGAAGACATGCAGATGAATAAAATCACCTCTAAGAAAACGCTGAACCAGCCGTGGAATCAGCATCCTGTGTGACACCAGTCAAAAAAGCCAGTTAAAGAGTATACTCTTTTCGTGGAAGTAATGAAACCCCGTGCCGAGATCGAAGCCCGCGTAACGGAATTGAGAAATCCCAATGGGGAAGTGGTTGATTCAAGCCGATGCAGTCCCCAGTCACAGAGAAGACATTTAATAGCAGTGATATCTGTGCGGACGAAGTGAGAGGGAACTGTTTAAATCTTAAAAATGTGAAGTATCGAAATATTGTTCAGTAGAGTGTCAGACTGATCACTGGAAGGACACATATCTTTAAGTGAAAATTAGACTCGCATTTGTGATAAGCCCAGACTTGTGGTGATGAATAGAAAGGGGATGTGGACAATTTTACATTCCGACATAAGCGGCAGTTAGTGAACTTGTCGGTGAGGTGTGTATCATCAAGTGTTGACTTGGGGACAAGTTTATAGACATTCTGTAAGACACAGGTGAGTCTCATACCATGGGTTTGTGGAAATTCCTTGGTGAAAAGGAGCCATCTACCATACACTTGACAAGGCCAATTCTGTGATATACCGTAATAGAGCACCTCTGCTGTTTCTACGATTCAGGGAATTTCACTATACCGGTCAAGAACTGTGTTAAAAGCTAAAACCGCTGGAATGTTTTCTGAAGGAATTAAATCGTTAAAGCGGGATGTGACCCGATTTTTATGAATTACTGTTAGTGATGTCAAGAAGAACATTTTCCTTGTTCATGTTTTCAAAACACAAATTATTTCCTTATACAATGAAAAATTGGGCTAGTGAAAATAAATTGATGTTTCAAACAATTCAAATTTAGCAGAATGATGCTGTCAGCCAATCAGAATTCTAAAATGATATATATATTTGGAGTATCAGGTTTAATGAATTACTCATCCCACTGAAATCTTGAAAAACTATGGCCGAGTGTGAAATTATAAACCTTTCCGTGACAAAAAAGCAGAAAGAAGCTGTTGAAAAACTATTTGAAGACAATAAATGGGAATTAACTTATCAGACTATTGAATGTGTGATTTATTCTCTCTCCAATAGTTCTATATGTGACAAAAACTTCAAATTAATGATTTATAGTATATTTAGTTCATTTATTTAATTTTGTTCATTGCTTTTAAAAAAAAGATAAGACAAGAAATAGAAAAGTACATGTAAGACAGGCTAAACAGTCTTACTCATCATCATATGAAGAGACGGACAGAACAGAAGAACCTTCAACCAGTTCCTCAGGAGATAGTACAGTCTGTCCTTATTGCCTCCTTAGTCCATGGGTGGCAACAACAAATGAGAACTCCCCCTGGTTAGGAGAAGGACAAGGGCCATCAAATTATAATCCTGGTATACGGAAAGGACTTTACAGACGCTTCTGGAAGCATTAGTAATCTTGGAGGCTGGGACATGGAACAATATTTGAGAAAAAAAGAAAGACTTGGAGAAGGAAGACCAAATATTGTATACCACCAACGCCAAGTAATGCCCGAGCGTGTTTTAAAATTAGTACGATCAAAGTATCCAAACCCACACAGTGATTCTTACATTGGACACAAGTGGGAATAAATTTCAACACACCTTCTACACGTGTTCTTGTTATTTCATTCAGCGATGCTGTAGCTTTTTACGCAGAACATCACTGCAGAGTCATAAATCTAACTGTGTTGTAACCTTTTGTTGACAGCAGACCCTGATAAAAAAATGTCTCCCATGGGAGAAAAACTGGTGCTTTATATATTGTGGAATGCTGATCTATTTTTAAATCACACGTGCATTGCATGGTGAACGTCCCTTTTACTTGAAACTGTTGCTCGCTGTTGGTTTTGCATCTTATATAACAAATCATTACTTTTTATTAACTATTTTATCTCCAGCTTTCAAGCTTGCATGCACTTGATATGTGTACATTCCTAAAAAAAATTGAATTAATAAAATAATGGAATTTCATGTGATATATATGTACATGTTCTAGATCAAAGAAAAGACTGACATTTCGTCTTAAATTTGCACGCTCCGTTTATAAATGTATGATCAGCAGCGAAAATAAAAACCAATTTCTGTTAAGATAGCCAAATTGATACATGCATACTTCCATTGAAAAATTTTGTTTAGTCAGGCAAGCTTTTTGGAAAGCTGTTACTTGTATTAACAAGCATTCTGAGAGTATTGCATTAGCAATACACGTCCCCTACCGGTTTGAGGAAATAGTGAAAAAAATGCACTGTTCTGCAGAATATCGAACCCGAAAATTAAAAAATTGGAATACAAAAAATTAATTTTCTCGAAAGTATGTCAACCAGACGCTACAAAAGTGTAAACTTGATCTGTAGTTTGACATTTAGAAGCTGTTCAGCAAATTTCTGAAGTGGGACAGATTGACGGACGCAGAGGAAAGCTAAAGTCCCCTCCGATGAAAACCGGTAGAGGACTAATAATGAGATTACTAAACCGCGAATTAACACTTAGGTGGCAGGGGATACTTTTTTTGGTCGAGGAAATGTGAGGCAGATAGTGCCCATATATGAGATTTAATTTTTCAGTGGGTTTTTTAATTTGCTAAAATTGGTTTGCATGCAGGGGACACATGGTCCCGACTCTTGAGAATTTTAAAACATTTCAGAATAAAACAAGTACAACTTACATATAGCACTATACAGAATAGCCAGGGACGGTCTAAAAATGGCCCTTTTTAATGTATACCCATGCAAGTAATCACCAATTGATGGGGGGTTAATCACCTTCTTTTCGAGTGACATTTCGTGTTCTAAACCCACCCTACTTTTCAAGCACAAAACCAAAAGTGAAAATTTTTGCCACAGTTTCGCATTTTCATTCCATATCTGATGGAAAGTGCTACCAGTATTAAAGTGTCATATATCAATGAAATTGACATGAGCTCCTCTATCCACAAAATGAATGCAATAAATATTCTACCAATTTATACCCCTCAAATAACCAGCCAAACCCCAGGTTCTCCCTTTATTTCAAAATGAATGCAGTAAATATTCTACCAATTTATACCCCTCAAATAACCAACCAAACCTCAGGTTCTCCCTTTATTTCAAAATTTTGACCGGGTCTTTCCTTCGAAACTATCTTTCCTTCGAAACTATCCCCTGCCACCTTTGCCGCTTTTATGCTTAGGTTAATTCGTACTCAAATTTTATTCAATGATGTGATTTACAGTCGATACTCTTCAAAAGTTCATCCATAACATTATTCACGTTAGAACAATTATTTTTAACTGTGATGAAAAAAAAAACCAAATTGATGAAAATTAGAAAATACTTTCCTCATTTAAATCGGGATTTCATCAATACGAATAATTCAAAGAAAGCTTTACTATATTTATATGCGTATTAGAAAAGTTAACTCGTACGACAAGGGCTGCGTTCAAGATCGTAGCAGCTAGGCTTGCCGGCAGGCCGTAGATAGGGGTCAATTACAATTGAAAGTAATTAATTAAATTACAATTACTTGCTTAAATTCTTCAATTAAATTACCATTACAAGAGTTTTCAAATGTAATTAATCAAATTACAATTACTTTGCAGATATATATACTCTGTCCCGAGTTTTTGATTCCAATATATAATTTACCGGGTCCTGGGCTTTTGTTACATGGACACAGTCAATAACTTTGTGTGAATATCCCCAACTGCGACAACAGAAGTATCCTTCCCATTTTTGCGCCATTCATGTCTTGCATCTGTAACAATATTTATTCCATCTAAGTCCTCATAAGTGCCAATCTCTGCATAGAGAGCTTCCTGAGTGAAATCCATGTACATGTACATTTGCTCAGCCACCTCTTTGTACTATGAAGACAAAATTTCTTCTTTGCTTTTTGATTCACCCTATGCCAGCGCCATTATAAAATCTTGTGTAATGGGAGGGAAGCATTCCACTACAGAGATATCCATGATTGACCCGATGGTTTAAAAGATATTCATTGTTTGGCAGGTAAGGAGATGAAGACCAAAGATATCCATGACTCTTATCAATGTTGCACTGAAACCGAATGGAAATAACATAACCTTTCATTGTTCTCTTCAAAACTGTAACCTTCCCATTACAAAGTTTAGAATGTTTGCATAAATTGGAAATTGATGATTCTGCTGCAACAAAAATTTGCTGATCTGTGTATTTCTTCTTGGTCTAAAATAAGAAGGTGGGAAAACATTTGTTCTGTCATTCCTTGCAGTGTTATCATGATTTTCAATCTAGAATGTCAAGAGTTCATTAATAATTAAACTATTGGTTGCAGGTTTGTTTCTCGCTGCGGTCAACACATTTTTCACTGTTTGCATTCTGACCTGAATAGATTTTTTAAATTCAGCATCACCTTGAATTTCAATTCTAAAGTTTGGTGATTTCTTGGTCTGGTTATTCGCCATCTTCACATTCCAAGTAACTGATTGATACTAAAAGTTATGCAAAATCTGAAACCTACTCTGGAGGTATAAGAGATTCCAAGTAACTGATTGATACTAAAAGTTATGCAAAATTTGAGACCTACTGTGGAGGTATAGGAGGGGGTTGAGATAATGGCGGTAATAAAAAAAATCCAAATTAAACAATTTAACAATGCATAATAAAGATAAATAAATAAAAGCTTCGAGTTTTCCCTTCATCATGATACTTTAAATTTGTAATTTTTTTAAAGGGGGGGGGGGTAAAAGTGCCAGTTTTCAGTTTCAAATAATCCAATGAATTGACACCGAGACCCCACTTTTACCTCTCAAATGTACCATGAGTAAGCCTTTTGCTATCTTTATGACTTCATGCAGAGAGGCCAGTTTCCGCGCCTTTTCATCAATAACAGACTTGTGTTCTGTAAACATTGCTAACATTGCTCGAGTATAAACAATTCAAAATAATCCAGGATAAGTTATATTTGTTGGACTAATAGTCATACAATAATTGCTGTATCCAGAAATGAAACGGAGGCGTGACGAGTGCCCGCAAGGGCACGAGGTCACGACCCCGTTTTATTTCTAGATACAGCAATTATTGTATGACGATTGGTCCAGCAAATGATTTGTGGCACGCCTACTTTCCCGAGCTGCAGTGGAATTTTTTGCGCGGCATTTCAGTTTAGACCGCTTAGAAAGATGGACATAGATTTTCTCGACGATGAATTCAAAATTGAAGAGATCGACGACTTGACATTATCTCAAGTTTGTGACGAAATGGAAGCTTTCGACGGATTGCTTAACATGAGCCTTACCCAGACGCTTGCAGAGTACGAAACAGGATTGGATCATGGTGAATTTCAACTGGATTGGAACTTTTTGGGTGAAAATGAAAACGTTACAAAAATGCCGACCACATCGGGTGATCGCTTCGCAACCCCTGTGACGGAAAGTGCCTGAAATCGTTAATTGAAAGTCAGGAAAACATTAACACTAAACAGAACACTAAGTGGGCGGTCAATGTGTTTGAAAAATGGAGAACCGGCAGATCCGAAACTATTCCAGAACTTCAATTCCAGGGCAGCGAGGAAATGAATTACTGGCTACAACGCTTTATAGTGGAAGCTAGACGGCAGGACGGTAAGGATTATCCCCCTAAGGGCCTGTACTTGATTTCATGCGGACTCCTGCGATTTTTGCGAGACAAAGGTGTGTACGATAAAAACTTTTTAGACGAAAAAAACACAACATTTATCGAATTTCGGAAAGTTCTAGATGGAAAAATGAAGTCGCTGATTGAACTGGGCATAGGCTGTACTACAAAGCAGGCTGATCCTATTTTACCAGAGGATGAGGCTAAGTTGTGGGATGTCGGAGTGTTTGGAAAGAAAAATGCGGAACAACTTCAGAAAACTATTTTCTTTTACGCATGCAAAATATTTGGTCTACGTGGTTGCGACGAACATCATAATTTGGAATGCGAACAGTTTACTAATGGATCAGACAAGCTGGGGAAGTTTATTCAGTTTACAGGTCGGAAAACCAAAACATACAAAGGAGGGCTCGGACAGCTGAATGTGTGCAACAAGTCTATTAAACATCACTACCAGTCCGGTAAGAGAAATCTCTCTCTCTCTCTCTCTCTCTCTCTCTCTCTACGCTAGCTTACTCGCTCGTTCAACTTGCATTTACTTATAAATTACTTTTCATTATATAGGGGAGAGATGCATTGCTGACTATTTCGATTTATATCTGGATTCTCTCGGACGCCAAGGAACATTCTATCGGAGACCACTACCCGCAACATCTGATGTGCCGATCCGGTATGGAAATCAAGCAGTGGGAATTAACAAGCTGAAAAGTTTCATGCGCGTCATCTGTACGGAAGGCGGTTTACAGGGAAATTATTCGAATCATAGCGGCAAACGCACTTGCGCGACCCAGCTATATTTGTCTGGTGTAGAGGAACAACAGATAATCAAACGTACTGGTCATCGCTCACAAGCAGGGGTCCATAAATACAAAAGGTCCAGTGCGGAAATGGAAGCTATTGTGTCCAAGATTTTGGATCCGCCCAACGAGTGTACCGATAACTCGATTGCGACTCCTGCAGATGAATCCACTCCTAATATTTCCGAGTGTTCCGTTTTTCCGGGAACATCAGCAACTGTCCATAGCGAAGAGGAGCCCATGAGCAAGAGGCCTAGACTCCCATTTGGAGAATTTAAAAACTGCAACATTACGTTTCAGTTTTAAAGTATAGATAGTTGCTACGCCAGATAGGTTGTTTAACTACACGAAACTTATATTTTTCTATTTTTTGTTGAATTTTATGTTGTCTGTGTTAAAAATTACACAAGGACGTTCAGCAGCTGTTCAGGTGTTTATGTAGTTTAGAGTTATGAAATTGATTAAAGCATAAATTTTGGGTTAGTTTGCTTTTTTCTCACTGTACAATAATTCAAAATTTATTGTACGGTACAATCGCCATGCAGTCTTTCATACAGTACAATAACGTGTAGATTCTAAAGTTATTGTACGGTGATATGCCACGCCTACTCGGGTAAAGGACAAGTATTGGAAATTATTGTACACCAGTCATCAACGGAAAAACGCCGCATAAGTGCCACAATGCAAATTAAAGTGATTAACCGATAACTAAACAGAATTAGGAAATTGCATTAGTGCAAAAAGAGAAAATTATTATTCAAGGATTTATATGATTGGGAATTCCAGTTACGGTACATAAGGATGAGTGTGATGGCGGTAAAATGGCTGGGGTCAACTGTAATCTAGAAAGCATTAAAAAGCGCAAACACAATCTATCAGATAATGGAAAATGAAGATGAAAATGGGGAAGTTGACAGTCCTGATAAATGAATTGAGGAGTGTTGGGAGTATTAACAGACTTTGTACCTGTTGTAAATGCATGTACAACACTGTGCCACTTAATTCTACGTAAAATTAATCACCAAGATTAATTAGATTTATTAGTCATAGTCATAAACAGTATTATCAGATTTATTGTGGATTAACTGTTCAACTTAAACACATGTTTACATTGAGGTAAGGCAATTCTTTTATCTGCATGACGGTTACTCTCATCTTGGTGGGAACTATATATAAGGTATGAGTCAGCATCCGGTGTAAACAATAACAAAGGCTGAACTTCCTCTTCCTGTCAATCACTTGGACAAAATTCAAAATTTAGCTCTGCTTCAGTTTTTCAATTCAACAATAAAAACTAATTAAAAATAAAACAAACACAATGAAATCATATTTCTGTGTCTGGGATTGTGGGTGAGTTGCCATGCAACTATTGCAGTCTAAAGATAACCTAATTGAGAGATATTTTAAAATTTAAAGGACAGGGGACACAAAAACATTATATTGAAAGCAGTGATGATGAAGATCTTTATAGTGAAAATAAAGATAAAGATCCAGATTTCAGCCTAAATGATAATGAGGAATCTGAATTTGAAGAAGAATCTGATGAAGAAGAAACATGTAATTACAAATTAGAAATAACAGAAAATCCATCAGAGGAAAAATATTACATTGTATCTGAGAGTTCTCTTCAGAGGCTATTATCTGTGTGTCACATTTGTTGTGGGCAGTGCATACCTATTGTAGAGTACAGCAAAGGCAGCATGATATTAACTCTCTCTACCTGTGAGAATGGTCATATTAATAAATGGCAGTCACAGTCATCACACAAGAAGTTGCCATGGTTCAATCTGCATTTAGCTAGTGAAATTGTGTTTACTGGAAATAGAATGTCCAAAGCATTGATGTTCTTTGATGAGTTAAAGGTTCTTGTGCCAAGTGCTCGCAGTATCCTTAGACGTATAGTGTTCCAGCTGCTATTGAAGTGTATACTTCACAACAGGCTGACCTGTTTGAATCCCTACGAGGTATTTTAGCAAAATAGTTCTTAATTTTAAATATATATTTTTTTTTTTCATTCCAAAAATTATAAATAACCTCTAAAACAAAGGTACATGGATTAGAATTATACTTATACATGTATGTTTATCAACAGATAAATCTCGTGTCGTACCTGGTGGTGATGGGAGGTGTGATTCACCAGGATACAGTGCTAAGTATTGTATAAGTGGACCTCGAGTCGAATAAAATAATTGATGTTCAGTTGGTTCAGGTAAGATGCCATTTTCAAAAATAGAATTAAAATCAACGATATAATATGCAAACACAGAATTATACTAATTTTTGCACACAATTTCAGAGCAATGAAGTTAAGGGATCAACACATATGGAGTTACTTGGTCTCAAGCGTGGATTACGAGATTTGGAATTGAACAATATTCAAGTGCATGATCTGGTGACAGACCGTCATGTTATGATAAAGTCATACATGAAGAAAGATAGACCAGAAATCAATCATTACTTTGATGTCTGCCACATTGCGAAAGGTACGGTTGTAAATATCCAATTGCGTATATTCTATTCTGTTGTCATTTTATATATCTACTGTTGCAATTTTGTCTTTTTTTAGGAATATCAAGAAAACTATAAAATGCCGCAAAAAAGTGTGGAGCTGGCCAAATTAGACCATGGATTAAAGGTATTGTCAACCATACCTACTGGGTGGCTGCAAGCAGTGGAGACAATGGTCAACTAAAGCTCGATAAGTGGAGGTCAATCAGCAACCACATTATAAACGTTCACAACCACGACTCGGAAATTTTTCCCGAGTGTGAACATGGGGAACTTGAACCCAGAGACTGGATGAGACAAGGTAATATATGATTTATAACATTTTAAGTGAGGTGATCTTTTATTTCGCTACTCAATTCTTCATCAATAAATTATGTTTTGTTTACATTCTTTTTAGGTTTAGAAGTTTTCCATTCAGTTGTTAACCATTTTGCCCCGAAGAGTACACACTTTTTCTACACACCAATGCTTGCAAGGTACATTTTGCTATAGTGATCGCAATTAGCTTTAATATCTTGGTAAAATTAAAAAGCTTGAATAATTATTTAATTTCAATTATTTATAGACTTTGTGTTGCTGCTCTCCATTACAATGAAAATGGCACACGGAAGCAATCCATGACCAAAGAAGTAAACAGCAGTGGCGGGTATGCTACCCAAAGGCAAAAAAGGGACAGGAATGTATTGTAAAACCTGAAAGAGTTCCTGCTACATTTGGGATGTACAAATACATACACAAATAATATGTATGAAATTACAAGTATGAATTAAATCAGAATTTGAAATAAATTATCTTTAATATTCAGAGTACATTTGACACTTATTAGACAAAGTCTTCTTGAGACGACAGCTGTATCCATCACTTAAATTTGCATATGAAGATTTTGTTTTTGGATATAAAGCCGATAAGCCTCAACCTTTAACTGAAAACTATAACAGTTTGATAAAACTGAACTTGTAAACACAAGAGGCTCCAGATATTCTCATGGGATTCAACAGTGAAGCTCAAGGACGCGGATATTTGAATCCTACGTAAGATTCTGATGGAAAAGTGTCACGGATTGTTTTTTTTCGCACATGCAGGAATCACTTTTCTTCTGTTCTTTCCTAATACATGCCAGATCCAACGTGTGAATCTTCTATAAGCCAAATACCTGTACAACCTGTGAAATAAAAGTAGATTTAACCTGAATAAAATGAATGGTTTTTAATAATATTTTAGCAAATTAAGTTTTGTTTTCAAAATGAAATGTCTGCTTGAACATAATTCTTACTCATGTATTGGCTCATTATCATCTATTGGCCCGTCTCGTTCCACAAACTCATATAAAGAGACTTCCAGGACATCTACGTTCAGACAATTACCCCGAAAGCCCTCATGTTGTGTGATGCATTTCAGGTTTTTAGAATCAATTTGTTCTATGACTTGAGCCAATTCATGACAGCATAGACATTCTTCTTCCTTTTCCATCATTACACAATTTTCACAATCACACATGTAAACATTTATTTAAAAAATTCATTCACTAATAATTTGACCTCAAGACATATTATAATTTTTATATGTGCATAGTAACTTTTTTATTTTAATTGTTTTCATTAAAATTTGTCAGAAGGACAACAGCTACAATAATAAGATAACATATAAGTATAATAACATAATGTAATTTTATTCTTACCATGCCAAGTTGTCAGTTCTTGTGTTGCCTTGGTTTCCAACGTTCTCCTCTTCAAATTCTATTTCAGAGCTCTCAGAATCACTTACATTTAATTGTTCTCTATTCCTAAATAAAGGCTCAAAATTATATGGTCTTATATCATCCGGAGCACTACAAACGGTTTCTGTACATTCCTCGTCCATTGCTTTGTTTACTATTTGGCCGATTGCTGCGTATGTCATCTTTGGCGTGTAACACGCAGGGGTTTCTTATCTCATTAAAGATCGGCAAAACTCGGAGATCAGCTGCGATGTTATCCGATGCGAGTCGAAGGGGGAGCTTGTTATAAATTATTTTATCTTTTTGAAAGGACATGTTTTGAGAAGAATATGGTTTTGTGTCACCTGTCCTTTAACTCCTGTAATCTGAAAGTGGCAAGAAAAATCATATTCCTCACCATTTCCCCGATTGGCTGCTATTTATACCCAAACCTCGGCCTTTAAGGACGTATGTCTATAATGTGAATAAAATTTCGTCATAATCAAAATACTTTCACTATTTGAGAATTTGCTAACTACTTTGATAACAAACAATTTTTGGAAAGATAAAACATACATTTGGTATTATTGTTTATTTCAAAACGCAGGTACCGGTAGTCACAATATGGAGGTGTCCCATACCACCTGAATAATATTCAATAAACATTTGAAAGTCATATCCCCTACCCTACTACTATCATGTCAACTAAAGTATTTCCTGCATGCAATGCCAAAGTACAAGTTATGGATACAAATTGATGCAGTCGCTGAGGTAATGAAAAGACGTATAACGGAACCTCGCCGAGTCTTTGTCTTCTTCAGATAATTATTGAGAGTATTCAGAACACACAAATCTTTGTCGACGTCATGTTTTATCAATTTTATTTATCTTAAATGTCTCTTTGCGTTAGAGGTTAATAGCATACACAGGCGTCGGAACGGGGGTTTGCGTCCTTGGGCATTTTCTCGAAAGTGAATATTTCGAATGTAAAAAGAATGCAACGTTTGTCCCCGTTGCCGTCAAAGTAACGCAAGCAGCAAATAAAAATAGGTTTCCATTATGAGAACATCCCCCCCCCCTCCTTCATCTTTTTTCTACATTAGGTAGTTGTAAACATTTTGACTGTCAGAGTTTGTACTCATATCTACTATATATACAGGTTTTTTTAACATGCGTCTATACGTTAATCACGAAGTGTTCTGAGATCCTGTTAAATGAATTACCTGCGCCCTTTCTTCAGTTCAGTGCATTATTCTCTTTAAACACACGGCTTTAACTCTGTAAATCCATTCAGAATTTAAAAATTTCTTCTGGTTTCTCCTTATTCGCCTCAATCTGTTTTATAGGTCCAATGACATTGCCAATAAATCCCAAAGTGAAATTCCAGAATTGTTTATATCAATAGACGTATGCTTGGTTGCCGAAACACAATAGGCCTAAATCAAAATAAAAGGGGAACACAAGTCTATCAAAATTAATAATTAAAGTTGAATTAAATTTCTAACATTCATTGTTCAGACGTTACAATGTCTTACAAGACTGTGTAGTTCTATGCATATCACAAATTGTCTGATCGTCTTTACTTTCTATAGACTCCTGCAGCCATACTTTATGATTATGTAAGCATTCATAACTACATTCTTCACCTCATTATTCACACTTCTCTAAGTGGTGGCACTGAACCTCTTGGGTCGTCTATCCGATTTTTTCTGACCGGAAGCTATTGACATGAAGCTGTGCATTACACAGATACATATACTATGTTTGAATCCTCCTACTGTAACCCCTGGGCTTTTGTAGATTCTTCAGCCGACATTGAAATAAATAATAATTGAGACGAAGCTTTAAATCCTTTTTGAGAGAGAAAGGGAGAGTAGCTCTGTAAAAATCGTAATAATGTACCTTTACTCTCTCTCCAAGGTGCTGAAGAATCATTATAGTTGTATCTTATTTCCTCTCCTCTTTCCTTTGTTAGCTTTCTGTTGAATGAGGTCTCAAACACATTCTGAGTGTTTTTCAGCTGATCTTAAGTTTTTACCTTCAAATGGTCTGAAAACCGGTGTGAAAACCAAACTGCAAACCATTAATTAAATATGACACAAATTCTTTATCTGGATGATCTTTAAGCCACACATGTAGTATGTCTATGTTGACAAGAGTATTCACAAAGCTCGTGTAGTTGCCATCTACTTTGGATGGGTCGGAGGCCCCAAGTGTTGGGGCCAGTAGCCGTTTTTTGCTAAAGTACAATTCTGCCGAGCATGTTCACCACTACAATCTAAACAAATATGAGCATTTCTACATCTAGATAGCTGGCATCCTCTTGTGCCATTAAAGTTGTTGCAGATCTCCTTTCCTGCATGATACAGTTGTTTCTTGCCATAGTAATCGACTTCTCTCTCCAATTGCAATTTTTCTGTTTTCTGCGTGGCAGCCATAGCACAGAAATTTGTAAGATGAAGAGTGCTATTACAATGTGTACAAGACTGCGCTTTCGCATTGGCAAAGATATTGCAGAAAAGTGTATTGTTTCTGACAGACCAATCCACCATGATATTGTTAAATCTTAAATGAGAAGCTGCCATCAAACTAAACTGTCTATGATATTCATAGAATCCTTTTCCAGGGTACCTGGTTGCCATGTCAATGATGTCCCTCTCATAGAGATCCAGTTCGACTCGTCTCTGCGGGTATGCTTCACACATCACACTTTTATATATGCCAAATGCTTGGATGAATTCTCCAAGCAAGAGTGATCTTTGTAACCGATAATCATTTTTTTTGCTCTGATTGCGGTTTGTCCTCTGTGGGCACATAATAAGGAATAAGAACTGAAGCTAAGTTTATGTCTTTACCTGCCGTGATTTGTTGCCTTAACTGTGGAGAAATTGTTTCAACTAACGGAAGCGACTCAGCCGAGAAACCAAATCTCGTCCTTTTGTACGAAGGTGCTGGTTGTTGGTCTGCAATTCCAGTTGTTGTAGCACTAGGTCCACTCACTGATGAAGACATAGCTGCCATGGCTGTGGACAGAGTAAAGTTGGACGTATTGTTTACGTCGTTCGATGACGAATTCGCTTGGTTAGTCTGACCGCCGGATTGAATGTTATGATTGATTTCTGTGCTGGAAGATGCACTCGTAGTCTGGGTGTTCATGGAATTCCAGATTTATCACGTTCTGCTGCAAACTCTGTACTATAGACGAAAGCTTCGAAACTAAGTCTATCATCACTCGGTGATCGCCGCCATTATTGTTTTGGACTGGGGCATCTCGGGAAGGCGCACCTTGCGCGTTCAGCGGGGATCCTGGTCTATTAATAGAATTCTCCTCCACCAACCGAATCAAATGGGATAGTTTTGCATTGCTTGGATATATAATGCCGCGGTTATTCAAAGTTTGTTTTAAACGAATAGTTGTCCAATTTCCTGGCAAATCCGGGTCGTAGGCATAAAGCGAATGCCTAGTTAGTTTAGGTCCCATATTTTTTGGTACTGTACAAGTCACAATCAGAACAAATTCCTGAATTAGGTAATAGTTAAACACACACGTCGAATAACGAGGATCGAAACACTAGGACATCACGTCAACGAATCATTCGACAGTAAATTCACTTTAAATGAAAGTTATGTTCAATATTAGGAAGACAAAATGTAGCTCTCGAAATCAAAGTCTTCACGCTGAATACATCTGTATCAATTCCAGACTCCCCCCTCTAGGCATCAATGCCCCTGGCTGCTCTCCCCTGATTGGTCAATCCAATACTGATACTAAACACGTCTCAAATTACATAACACATTGACTTCATTATATGTACATGTATGTACACGAATATTTTACTACAAATAGATAGCAGCAGGAATTAACTGGTGTATAAATAATAATTGAATCTACAATTAAATTTCAATGATTTGGTCATGACTGCAACATTCCCCAATTACTTTAGTTTTCAATGGTGGTCCACCACTTTTTTTATGACAACACTTTTTGAAGCATTACTTGTTTATTGATTTAATTGTGTGTATAAATGCAAGAAGATGCATGTGCACAAACTCGTACATGTATTTCTTACTTCTATGCATTCTCCGCAAAAAACAAATCTTTGTACTGCCGCTTTTATGTGGTTGCATTCTTTTCAATTTCAAGGTCAGCAATGGGAGATTGTCAGATATAGATAAAACATTATAGTATAAATCTGGAAGTTTTTCTCGACTGAATCAGCAAGTTCATTCACATGATTTTTGTCTTAATCTTTAAGAGTTTGAGGAATCTTGAATTACATGTAACTTAGTTTCAGGGACAAACAATTTAGACACCAACGCCTTTGTCTTTAAAACAAAATGCATCCTTCGCTGGAAGCGAGCTTTCTATAGGCTGGTTCTCTTTCTGTCAGTGCTTTGTTTTCCCATTGTTGTGATACATACAAATTGTCTTTGATGTATATTTTATGAAAGTGTATGAACAGTATTATAAACTATGTTCCTGGCTGTCCATGCGCCCACCATCTAATGTGCTTATTGATGGGACAAGTTAAGTTTTCTTAAATCTGTGAAAAGTTATAAAGCGTATGATAGAAAGTTTCAAGACATTTGCCAGTGTTGCAATTGTTTGAAAATCATTGCCCAGCATTATGATGGCTAAAACAAAAAACAAATATACAGCTTGCTTTCTTACGTTTGGAACTGGCTGTGAGTATTAAGAAAATTACCTTTTAGCAGATTAGGTAAACCCCGAAATCGTGATTGTAGATTCGCCAGCTTTGCTGCAAGGTCAAATCGACTAGTAGTAATTTTAAGAAGTCATTTATCGCCAAAAATGTCGGAGATCGATGGCAGATTGACCTACTTAGTATGAAATCAGAGCCGATTCAATACCAAGGACAGACTTATCAGTACATCTTGTCTGTAATCGATGTATTTTCCCGTTTACTGATGTTCCGTTCCCTGCAAAACAAGAAAACTTGTAAGCAAAATTATGCATGACATATTTTTGGAATATTGTACTAGAAAAGTAATTCAGTGGGACAATGGGGGAGAGTTTAAAGGACCATTTCAATCCTTGTTATTAAAACATAGAATTAAAGAAAATAACAAGCCGTCCATATCATCCGGAGTCGCAGAGCAAATGCGAGAGGTCGCACAATACATCGAGAAGGAAACTTGGATTCCTGAAAAGTTCGAAAAGGGTTCGAACTGGGTGTTAGATCTACAAAAAGTCGTCCATTCGATAAACGCTTTTCCAATGGAAGTACTCCGTTTGAAATCTTTTTTGGGCGACAACATGAAAAACACACACCACTCCCTGACCTTTCCCAAATGAAACAACGGGATAGAAAGTCAACAGCTAGATGTGTGCAAAGAATGAATTAATGCGTCAAGGCCTTCAACGTATAAAATTGGAGAAAAGGTGTTCATACGCTTTCCTTCATGTAAGTCTAGAATACCGAGGCGAAGATATATTTTGCAGGGAACAGTTTTGGAAAGGAGACTAAAAACACTTAAATATCTCATTCAGTCTCATGACCCAATAAATGAATCTTTTAAAACGGAATGGATAGGGGTGGAAAATGTAACAAGCGAGACTTTGCACAAGGGAAAACGGCCTAGAATTTTCTGAATATATTCGGAAAATGTCCAAAGATGGTGAATATGGAGACAATCTAACATTGCAAGCGTTGGCCCGCGAGTTTTACAATATTTGATAATATCAGCAAACGGTTTATTGCACTGCAGAATTATCTCAAACATTGGACATTTTGACGCGGATTTCACCTGGGAAAATTCCCAGAGAGACACGGCGATCATTAATGTTAGTATTGCTATCAGGAAACAATAAAAGAGATCATAGAAACCATTGAACCACTCAGTGACAACGAGTCTGATGACATGTCTCCCAGTTCGTATTGTAACAAAGACGGGGTAATTGATGACTAAGATGAATCTCAGACAGACGATGCACAAACCAACAACATTTCGGATGATATGTCTTCAAACTTCAGCTGTTATGATCATTCCGATGTAACGGATGAAGACAATTTGAACAGTAATAATAAAATCTGCAAAATATGACATATTCGGACAACTGTAATTGATGACAAATCTAAAAAAGAAGATACTGTTACCGATTAAATATTGGATGACGAATCTCATATCAGCGACTCGGACAAAGACACTGTAATCGGGGACAAATCTAACAAAGAAGATACTGTTACCGATTAAATATTGGATGACGAATCTCATCTCGGCGACTCGGACAAAGACACTGTAATCGGAGACAAATCTAACAAAGAAAATACTGTTATGGGAAAATGCTATCACAAGATTTTAACATTGTAGCTCGGCAGTTTCCTAGAATCGAGGTTTTGTATATATGAACGTCAGGTTTGTGGAATTTACCAATACATGTTTCGCCTTTGAAAGTCCAGGTTAGTGCAAGGTTTTGTGCGAAGAGAATTCCTTTTTGTCCTGTGATATGGACTTGCACATGATGTGCCTCAGGTAAGTCTTTTCCTATCAGTAAGGACTTTTGCGCTCTATCATAGATTGAAGGGAAATGATGAACAATTTCGGTCAGATGTGGGGTAATGATAGGCAACATCAGATGTTGGTATCTCCTCTTTAGAATCAGGTACTTGGTCACATTTAATCAATGTGGGAAGGTTCAGGGTGCAAGTTCCATCAAACGACTCTATAACAAAACCGGTTGCTCTCCTGCAATAGGTGTCGAGAAGATAGGGTGTATGCAGTGTACCCATCAACAACAGAAAAGTGCTAGAAGAATCCTGGGCTAACTAATGATTTGTTGCTTTGCTCGTCAATGATAGCATATAATGTCAGTCGGTCCTCTGTGTTTTCTTACCTATATACATGAGCTAGTAGTGTCTTTGAACGTGCTTTTCCATTAAAGGTCCCTTTTGGATTTGAGTACACAGTGTGCTGCTGGTTTATGTGATTCTGTTGTTAGACTTTCCTCCCCGCCATGCGAAGATGACGGAGGCATAGGACTAGAGTTCTTAACTAAGGGATCTCTCTCTGAAGGCCGGATAGAGCATGGTATCCCTTCTGTTTGTCTGAAATCTAGGTGAAGGGCGGTCGGATGCCTGTCGTTTCCACATCCTCACACTTGGTGGGCAATTGACAATCACGGCTGATGTGTGTTGTAAATGCGCAACAGCGAAAGCAAATTCTATTTTCTTTAAAAAGTATTTTCCGTGCTTCGAGAGACTTGAAACGGGGGGCCTTGCACTTGTTGAGAGCATGATTTGAGTTGTGTACAGGACATTTGGTTTTGGGGTCCGATGATTGTTTCTCTAGTGACATCTTAACGAACTGCGTTTTCAATGCTGAAATTCCAGTTTTCTCATGTTGTCTGTTAGAGGAAAAATTCCTACGGACATGCTCACTGGTTTGTGGTTTATATATAAAACTAGGATTGTTCTTCGTCCTGCTAAGTTTTCCGATGAAATCAACGAATATAAAAATGGTGGGTATGGTACGCTATGCTTCTCAATGTACTTCACGGCCACATCTTCCACTTTTCCTGGAGGTTGACAGGAAGTTTTTGAACAATAGGGGTTACACCGGATGAGGAATCATAATATCCTAAAAGAGAGCTGTACTTAGCTCCTCCTTTACTGCCTCTATTTCACTCAATACATCTGACAAATCATACAAAGTAAAGTTCTTGGAGGTGAATTTTGCAAAATTGTTGATTTTGCGCTTTAGGGCCTCTCAATTTTTTTCAGAAGCTCCGTACCTCTCATCGAGTCTGTCACAGATGCGGTGAAGTCTTCTTTTAGAAGAAATTTACAACAACCCGTAGCCCCTCCACAACCTGAAAATCTAAAATCCAGAACCATTAAGGAGATCAGTAAATCGCTATTATAATGTAACTTTTTATGTAAAAATTAATTATAAACTGGTACATGTAATCGTTTTTGTTCCATAGGTATGAATGTTGACATTAAATTTAGTTATTAGAATTTGCATACATATGCATGCTCACTCACAGACAAGTATATTTACATATCTTTATATAAAACCAGAAGTTTATCAACTTCCATTCTAATCACCTAAAAACCTTTTTTTCTAGAGATAGGATTAGAAGATGGGATTGTACAAATACCAGATCCTGTTCCTCGTGGTTTCTTCAAACCTATCTAGTGGATCTCCTTTCAGGTATGTGATTTAGAGGCAACTGATCTGAGTAAGTTTATAACAAGAGGCCCAGGGCAACATCGCTCACCTGAGCAACATTTGCCTTAACTCTGATCAAATTAGTATTACAGTATCAAAATATCTTTACAACTAGGTACAGGAGATCATGCTCAATTTTTGTTTTAAAATCTGCCGATTTCTATCCACATATTTTAATGGTAAATATCAAGCCCCCTTTGTTGTTGTAGCTGTAAGAAGATTTTCTCTATTCCTATATCCCCCCCCCCCCTTCCCAACTTTGTTGCCCCACTTTTATATAGGGAATCATGGTCTGATCCAATTTTAATTAGCACTACCCATGCTTTCACACAAGTTACTGCTTTTTGAACTAAAAACTTTCCCAGAATATTTTTAAGATTTTCTGTATATCTTCCTATGTAAAAAATATCGTGACCCAGCCCAACCCCCCAGGGACCATGATTTTAACAAACTTGAATCTACCATAACTAAGGGTGCTTCCATTCCATTTAGAGCTTTCCTTGCCTAATAGTTTTTGGAGAAAAATACTTTTAAAGGGGCATGGTCACGATTTTTGTCAAATTTTGTTTTTATTATTTACAATGCTTTAGAAATGCATTTCTAATGAGCAAATTAAATTTAAGAGTCATTCGTAGAGTTATAAGCAAGATACAGGGCTGTAAAAAAGGCTCGTTCCCTCTTTTTGTTTACATAGGATCAATATACCAGTAAACATCTTTTTCCAATTTCTCTACATATTCTTATGTTAAAATTCATCCCCCGTTGTGGCCCTGCCCAACCCCCGGGGTCCATGATTTGAACAAACTTGAGACTACACTACCCGAGGATGCTTTCGCACAAGTTTAAGCTTTTCTGGGCAAATAGTTTTTGAGAAGAAGATTTTTAAAGATTTTCTCTATGCATTCTTATGTAAAAATTCATCCCCCCATTGTGGCCCGACCCTACTCCCGGGGACCATGATTTGAACAAACTTTAATCTACACTACCTGAGGATGCTTCCATTAAAGTTTTTCGATTTTCTGGCCAAATAGTTGTTTAGAAGAAGATTTTTGAAAATACTAACAAATTTTCAATAATTCTAAATTAACTCTCTAAATTAACTCCCTTTATTTGAACAAACTTGAATCCGCTTCACCCAGTGATGCTATGTGCCAAGTTTGGTTGAAATCTGCCCAGTGGTTCTGGAGAAGATGACAATGTGAAAAGTTTACAACAACGACAACAGACATTTGACAACAGACAAATTTTGATCAGAAAAGCTCACTTGAGCTTTCAACTGGAAACATGATCTTTTTACAATACATATATTCTTCCAAAGGTGCCCATTTCAGAAAAATCAATGAACACGACTGGCATCGACTTAGAAACAATGACTGTTCACGGTAGGGAGGTTGATGCAGTTAACATTATATCTGGACTAACGTAGTTTGTGGAATGGGTAAAGAATTTATCAAATGTTATATTGGTAGCACAAAAAATATGTGAAATTTTTTTACTTTCCTGTACTTGTGAGTACCTTACACTGTTTAATCATGACAGACACACTGCTTCCTGTTGTTTCTGGGTTTATTGGCTTCCCAGTTGATCAATAAAGGACAGCAGAATTAAAAACAAGAGACACTAGTGAAAACAGTACAAAACACCAGCTACGCTGCCCATGATGCTACAGAAGACGTCAAAACCTTAGGTTTGTTGATGAAGCAGACCTAGTTCCTGGTCCTGAGGTCTTGCTGTTTAGTTTTCCACCAATTGCTGCTCACAAGGCCTTCTTTTTGACAACGAAAAATAAGAAAAAAATATAACGTCACTGTGTGTTTTGATTCCTAAAAGTGTTGTAAAGCACAACCCAGCCGAAAATATTGCAGGTTCAGGCTTGAACTTGTCCCACCTTTATTTATTTCAAATAGATGGTGAGGATGGATACTTGCTCAAAAGAACTCTGAAAGCCAGGCCCGGGTTCCCTCTACAAAGTGGGTTCGTGACTGTTATTCTTAACTTGTGGAATATTTTGAAAACTGACATGAGAAATTGCAGATTATATTTTTGAAACTATTTTGTGAACTATATACATTACTCTAAATTGTACAGTAATTTTCACTTTACTTTTCTTTTGAAGGTCAAGATTAAATATATATACATGAAGGTCAAGGTTAAAAATAAATACCCGGTCCTTGGTTTTAATAGATCAAAAAGAAACAAGCGTGAAACATTTCTGTAGTATGCTCTGATGATAAAAATTGTAAAGGTTACACCGGTAATAGTTTTAAGTAAAGGTAGTCAGAAAAATCATTGTTTAACTAGAGGTCACGGTCATTGAAAAACACCTCACACAGTTATTTATTGACATTCCGAATACAGTCTTTTCATGCATATCCTTGACAATATTATGCTATGCTATGGTATGCGATTTTAATGATATGCTATGAGATTTGTATGCTATGCTCTGAGAGATTGAAATGAAGGGCTCAATGATGTGGTATGCTATGCTATGGTATTTTATGAGATTTGAAAAAAAACACCTCCACACATTTCGAAGTAAAATGATAAAAAGCCAAAGAGTACCATTAATCTGCAATGTGTACATTTATTTTTTTTTACATAAAGACATTTCAAACCGAGTTAAAATAAGGTTGTATGCTATGCTATGGTATGATATGACGAATTAGATTGTATGCTATGGCGTGAGATTTCAATGCTATGCTATGCTATGGTGTATGTTGTGAAAAATATGCTTGAACTGACTTGGTAAGCAAAGTCGACATTTAACAGAAAGTTGGCATCAGATTGGTACATAAATATATCCCACAATATGGCACGCCTAAACAAATAGTGTGTTAAAATTTCAAGCATCTGTGATAAATAGTTGGGGATATATCTTTGACGAAAATTTGTTCAAAAAGTTTGGCTGAAAATAAACGGTCGTCATTAAACAGGAAGTTTATGTCTGATTGGTAGAAAAATATATTCAACGATATGGCATGCCTAAAAAAAGGGGCGTTAAAATTTAATAAATAGTTGCCGAGATATCTCTGACAAAAAATGTTTAGAAATGTTGGCTTAAAATAAACGAAAGTGGTCATTTAACAGGAAGTTGATGTCCGAATGGTACAAAAATATATCGCACGGCATGCCTAAAGAAATAGTGGGTTAAAATTTCAAGCATCTGCGATAAATAGTTGTTGAGAAAATTTTTTGTTACGAACGGACAGACAGACAGGAAGACACACAAGGTTGAAAAAGGATACCCCTTCTCCTTCGAAGCGGGGGTATTAAAAACCTGAAATGGACACACATACGTACAGACACACACGCACAACAGCGATGCAACAAGTTGCGTTGCGCGAGGGGATTATTAACATTCAGGTTATACTGTACTTGCACTTCATGGTATGCATAATATTTAAGTGTTTTAATTATCATTGCGACAGTAATTATCAATAAAGGTATTTAGTATCTAGAAGTCAAAGCAGTACTTTAACTTCTTTTGATTATCCGACAACAATACATGTAACTAGATACGAATCACTGAGAGTTTATCATTCTCCGATTAATGCTTTCCGTGGATGATTTTTAGCTTATCTCCATTGTGTTGTAGTGGATTTAAAATCTTGTGTTTATCTAGTTTATTTATATGGATAGATGAACTCAGACATCTCTTTTTTAAGTGTTTTCTGTAGTTGAAACTTATTCAGTTGATATATGTCTTAAATTTTAAGAATAATAATTACATGTTAAGTAAGTTTCAGGGTATGGTATTTACTGTTCAGGAATATTCATAGATTATTTAAATAATAATAAATTTTTAAATGGATGTTCTAACGTTGAACTTTTGGGTCCAGCATTTCCAAAAGATCGGCCAGAGGAAAGGCAAGCATGTCCAATTGATGGGTGTCCTTCAGGCAGTCAATTTAATCGTACTGTACACATAAAGTACCACAAGGAGTTCGTGCATATTTATTATTGTTTTGTGGGTTTCATTTGGTAATTTAAATGCGGCCCTGTCAAGAAACATATTTTATTAAAACACTGAGACATACAGGGATATGTATTCAGTAAAATATTAAGGTATTTCCTTAAGGTTACGTGCACCATGTTGCCACATGATGCCAGTACCTACCGTGTACCGTAGTGCCTTGGATCAAGCGGCAGAGACCAGGACAAGCGCAACCTGCGCTTTTTAATCTTCCCAAAAAGTTCAACGCCAAAGACATGAAGCCCCATTTTTGACATTTTTTATGCCTAAAAAATATATTCTTGATTCCATTCGCCCGACCGACCGACCCTATTACCCAATTTTGTTTCCGCTATCGCAATATTTTCCGGAAAAATTTAGATTAACCGATAGGAGCTACGTTTTAGCAAATCGGTGTTCTAAACGTATGACAAGTGAAAAGCTGTCAATGTGACAGCAAACCGGGTTTTCTTTTATGTAAACTGTATCCATAATCCATGTCAACCCTTATCCAGTGAAATGGAGTACCCTACATGTATATGCAACATTTTGCCAAAAAATGACTAAGTTCAAAAGCTAGTATTTTTTTCATAAATTATTGGAAATCAAAATCCTAGCAATATGCACACCTCTGATATATGTACAATTGATCTGCAAAAGAACAACTTCCTATCTTGAGAACTGTAGGAGGAGTTATCCGTACAATGAGGGTACCCTATATGCAATATTTTGCCAAAAAATGACTAAGTTCAAAAGCTGGTATTTTTTCGATCAATTATCAGAAATCAAAATCCTAGCAATATGAACACCTCTGATATATGTACATTTGATCTGCAAAAGAACAACTTCCTATCTTGAGAACTGTAGGAGGAGTTATCCGTACAATGAGGGTACCCTATATGCAATATTTTGCCAAAAAATGACTAAGTTCAAAAGCTGGTATTTTTTCGATAAATTATCGGAAATCAAAATCCTAGCAATATGCACACCTCTGATATATGTACAATTAATCTGCAAAAGAACAACTTCCTATCTTGAAAACTGTAGGAGGAGTTATCCGTACAATGAGGGTACCCTATATGCAATATTTTGCCAAAAAATGACTAAGTTCAAAAGCTGGTATTTTTTCGATAAATTATCGGAAATCAAAATCCTAGCAATATGCACACCTCTGATATATGTACAATTGATCTGCAAAAGAACAACTTCCTATCTTGAAAACTGTAGGAGGAGTTATCCGTACAATGAGGGTACCCTATATGCAATATTTTGCCAAAAAATGACTAAGTTCAAAAGCTGGTATTTTTTCGATAAATTATCGGAAATCAAAATCCTAGCAATATGCACACCTCTGATATATGTACAATTGATCTGCAAAAGAACAACTTCCTATCTTGAAAACTGTAGGAGGAGTTATCCGTACAATGAGGGTACCCTTTTGGCAGCCGCCCGCCCGCCCGCCCGCCCGCCATTTTCACCATTTTAATAACCGGATTTTTCCGTTGGAAAACCCGGTTAAAAATACTACCCGTCTTGTCGATAAAGCGCATGATAAACACTGACTGTGTTAACATCACGTGCTCGGAGACAGCCAGCGTGTTATCTGTGGAATTCCAACCCTGTATTCATTTTAAAGAGGGGAAGAAATTAATTTCTAGTGTTAAGGACTCAACTACATTTACGTACGTTTTTTAATCTTATCAAGACTGTCAACATAAATCAAACAAAGAACCATAATTTACGGTGTCGGCACAAGGATCGACAAGTATACATGGTTCGTTATCGGTGGGATAAGTTGTATATAACTTTTCTCCAAGATCATTTATATTCACATGCAAAGCGACCGAGGATTCTGAGTAAAATTTATTCGAAAACTCTTGTTTACATAATTTCCTATATAAAATGGTAATAACTTGATTGTTTATTTAATCAAAAATGTTTTTGCTGTTTCAGGTTTTTGGTGCCGTGCAAGACAGACTGGGGGAACAAACAGGCTTCAATATCATGACTGCAGATTTTGAAGCACGTATCATATTTAAATGCATGGAAAAAATTTGACTACTTGGGCTTATTCTGCCAAGAATGGAGTTAAGCAAAAGAATGATGGCGGATGATGACGTATTCATGACAAAGGCATTTGGTGAAGACAACCTAGAAATGCCAAGGACCGGGACTACAACATATTCAGAGTACCATGTACAAAACCTATCCATTGATTCATTTAATAGACACAGACAAGAAAACCAAGGCCTTGCCGCCTTTCACAAAGATATGTCAATGAAATTGAATGCTTTGTTCTATGCAATGATATATTTGCATGTATCATACTCTTATAAGTAGGTTTCGTCTACTGTTTGTCCTCATGTCTCGTCGACAAAAGGAAGAATACATTGAGAGTAGTATAGGGAGTAGCATTTCGTGCTGATCCTGAATGATCCTGAGCCGTTTAAATATCATGATCATACAGGTGATTTAAAGGGCTAGCATGAGAAGATCTGAAATAATCAGGATCCTGACTGCGATTTGTTCAAGGGGCGAACAGGTGAATTGGTCGGGCCCGAACAGGTGCGTGAAAGTCATTTACCAATTATGGGGGAGAAGTAATTTGATTAAGAAATCGACATGCATCAATTATAATTAACTGTGTAAATGAGTTAAAACTAGTTCTGACACATTAAAGGCGTAATTAAGTTACAACATGTCATTACTGATTCAGGGGGGAGAACCATTTAAAAGGAAGACAATTTGAAGATACGATTACTCTTCGCTTAGAGACTACATCAAAATGCTGTCTACATATGTTTTGTTCTACGCAGAGGAAGAGATTATTAAGATGTCCTTAAGAGATCTAAATACTGCGGGATCCGTTGAAGAGTGGGCCAAGAAAAATTGTTTGAACAATCACCCACTAATTGTAGAAAAATTAGAAGAGCTGAGAGCGGAGAGGGTAGAAATTAGGTAAGTGTTTTTATATATTTACAATATGTTAGTAAAAATGTTTATAAGCGCTCCTTTTTAACTTTTAGCAATATTTTATTTTGTTGAAGTGATGATGAATTGCCATGTATGGAGATTAACATACCGAGAGAATGCGCGGTTTTGACGACAGATTCGGTGACCTTGCAGGAGTATTCAGATAAAACCCCGAATGATGAGTTAATCGCACGTGGATCGGTTAAAATCAAGAAATTTCGTAGAGAGGATAGCACTTCTTTGCTGACAAGAAATCCAGTCAAAGACCGTGAAGAGGATTTCTATCATTTCTATGGAAAAAAATCACCATTCAGCAATTTTCAGCCAGCAAAGTTTATTCTGGAAGGGGTGGACTACAGATGTAGTGAGCAATATATGATGCACCAAAAAGCAGGTACTATTATTTATATGTGTGTGTATATGAGCGATCTATTCAAGCAATAATTTAAAGAGCAAAAAATGATTTAATTCTGTATTTTTTATTTTTTTATATATATTTTAGTCCTGTTTAGAGACAATGAAAAAGCCCAGCAAATTTTGTCGACCACTGATCCTCTAACAATGAAAAGACTTGGAAGAAAAGTCAACGGTTTTCATGCAAAAATATGGTCCAGTCAATGTGTGAATATTGTCAAGCGAGGCGTAACAGCCAAGGTAAGACCTTAATACATACAGAAAGTAATTAACGACGTAAATATAAATATTAGCAGCATATACCGTGATATAGAGGTGGAGGTTTAGGTGATGACGTAATTATTAGGGCCACCTAGAGGGTATTTTTAGAAAAGGTAGCAATATAGAGGTCGTGTTCTCATTGGTGGACTGTATATAGAGGTGATGACGTAGTTACTATTGAGGCCCTATAGAGGGGGACTTTTTAGAGCAGTAAATTTATAGAGGTCGTGTTCTCATTGGAGGATTGAATATAGAGGTGATGGCGTAGCTATTTATAGAAAAGGTTCTGTACAGAGCTTGTTCGTCACCATTATATTTAGAAAGGTATCATTATAGAGTTCGCATAGAAACATATTCATTATAGAGTTAATTACTATACCAGATAATGAGCATGCGCAAAAAAAAATGATTTTTAGTTATTCATTTATGTAAAAACAATCATTTCATTATGGATTGTCGAGGAGTACAGTACAAATGGAAAATTATAGCTTGGAGTGCATTGAAAAAAGATGAGAAAAATCCCAAAACGTGGACATTGAATGAGAGTCGTTGGTTTGACAATAAGACAGCTTGTATAAAAGATTTTAGAGAAGTGACCCGAAACGGTTACGATTTTGCAGACAGCTGGGGAACTAAAGAAATTTTATTAAAACGTAGAGTTATGCCCCAGTGAGCGCCTGATATGAAACACGATGAATGCAAGACAGACAAAGTTATCAATGAAAAAAGTTCAGTTTAACGATAACGTTCACACTCTGTTAGTTCCATACGAAGATAGGAAAGGTGAATGGATGAATTATGCCATTGATAGAGCCCATTTTAGGAGAAGAATTCAACAGGCAGAGATAATTTTGTTGCCTATATTGAATAAGAAAATAAAATTATTGGAGTGTAACCAAGCATAACCCGGGTGAAAAAAATTGCAAAGGTAGAGGATTTTTTAAGTAAAAAGTTTAAAGTGCTGATATTGCACAACATGTTGAAAACCATGGAGAAAGTAGATATTGCACAACGATGGTGAAAGAATATATTAAAAAAATGATTTTGCAGAAAAACAGTATGTAAGGAGGGCTAAATTTAGTATATGATATAATGAGGTTTTTTTTAAGTAAAAAGTTTAAAGTGCTGATATTGCACAACATGTTGAAAACCATGGAGAAAGTAGATATTGCACAACGATGGTGAAAGAATATATTAAAAAAAAATGATTTTGCAGAAAAACAGTATGTAAGGGGGGACTAAATTTAGTTTATGATATAATTTTTAACAAAAGAAAAAAAATGTTATATTACAGTGCGTTATGAAATGTTTTACGGTAAATAAAAAAGTAAAAATAGATGATGATGTAAAGTACATAGTATAAATACTGAGGATGAATTAAGAGCTACATTACTATTGCATCTACATTTCCCTGCAGCAGGCACAATTTAGAAGATATGGCTACTAAACCGACAACCTACTGGAAATGCCAAGACGTGGAGACTTCTGGGGAACCGAATCGGATTAGGAAAAGATTATTCATCGACTTAGACCGAACTGAAGACCAGGCTCCTATGGCTAAACATCCCAAGATGGACAAAGAACAGACAGAGAAGGCCCCAATTCTGAAGGAGGACATAGGACGAAACATGTTCCTCGTGGTGTCAAAGTTTCATAGTGACACTAAAGTACACTTAAGAGTGTATGAAGAAAAAGAAGACGGATCCAACTACCCAACTAGGAAAGGGATTGCACTCGATTTAGAAAAATGGAAAAAGATTACCTATTACAAGGATGATGTAGATAGCGCTATTGATCAGCATGATGCTGAGATGCAGGTAGCTTATAATCAGCACTTGGGGGAGAATTACTACATGACGATTGACAACGACTACCCTGTAGTAAATATCAGGAAGTGGTGGATGCCGCCTGGGAATGATGAAATAGTTCCGACGAAGAAAGGAGCTGCCATTACATTTGATCAGTGGGAAACTCTTAAGGAACTGATGCCTGAAGTCGAAAAGAAAATTGGTGACCAGTTAAAGGAGATCGAGTTTTGCGAGAATTCCGAAAGTCACCAGAATCAGATGGGCTTTTTGCAATGTCCACGTTGCAATCCAAATGACTGTAATAACTATTAGATTGTGAAAAAAAAAACCCATTTCAGTGTGTTCAAAGTACCATTTGTGTTCAGTGATATATTTATGTAATTATATTTGTTACTTATGTATGTAATATGCTTAAAAGTTTTTTAAATACATGTAAAGATAATGAAAGAAATATTTTATTAGATCATGTACAAAACCTTTTTTTTGTATTATCATGATAGTATTGCTATTTTAATCATTTATGTTGTACTATAATAAAAAATGTTTTACTATGCATTATTCTTATAATTTTTTAAAATCTTGTCTAAATTTAAAAAGAGATGTTAAACAGTGTTTGGTTCATAAATCAAAATGGTGTTGACTGATGAACAACGACGGTACTTGGAAAACATATGGACTGATGTGAAACATGCTGCCTCTTTTGCAGGCCCTTACAAATTGTATCAAATTGTAAAAAAAGAAGGGAAACAAAAAATTGGTTTAAAGGGTATAAGAGACTTTTTGTCAAATTTAGAACCGTATTCACTTCAAAAGAGAGTTCAGAGAAAGTTTCCCAGACGTCACATTTTAACCGATTCTATAGACACCATATGGGATGGTGATTTACAAGACGTGCGAAACATATCCAAGGAAAATGAAGGCATACAGTATATTATGGTTTTGCAAGACATATTTTCAAGATATGTATTTACAGCTCCTTTGAAACAAAAAACGGCGTCGTATGTAATAGAAGCTTTAAAAGGGATTTTTGCTAATGGAAGAAAACCCAAAGTATTCAGAACCGATAAAGGAAGTGAATTTAAAAATCGTTGGGTGTCCTCTTTTTTGGAAAAAGAAGGCGTACACCAAACTTTTACGGAAAATGAAACAAAAAGTAATTTTGCAGAAAGGAGTATTCAAAACTTAGAAAACAGATTGCAACGCATGTTTACTCAAAATCAGTCTTACGAATTTTTGAGTAAGCTACAAGCAGTTACTGATAACATTAATAACACTCCTTCCCGTCCTTTAGGGGGAATAACTCCTGCATCTGTGACTAAAGAGAACGAAGAGGAGGTTCGTTATAGAGCTTATTTACAAAGGAACAAAAGACCAGGTGTTGTATCCAGAAAAAGTAAAAACTCTAAAATAGCAGAAAAAAAGAAACCTTATAAATTCAAAGTAGGTGATAAAGTTAGAATATCTCATTTGCGGCGGACATTTCAGAGAGAATACGACCAAAAATGGACGGGAGAAATTTTTAAGGTTTGTCGAAGATACCGTAGTCAAGGTTTGCCTGTCTACAAATTAAAAGACTTTGCTGAGGAATCTATAACTGGAACTTTTTATTCACAGGAACTTCAGAAAGTAAGCACAAGTGACAATTTTATCTGGAAGATCGATAAAATTCTAAAAGAACGAAAAAGAAAAGGAACAATAGAGATCCTGGTGTCCTGGCACCAATGGCCTGCTAAATTTAACTCTTGGATAAAAAAATCCGACATGCAAAACGTATAAATAGGACTGATCACTTTTATGATATTCATTATTTTCAAACATGAGCATCAGATTGGTTCTAAGATCTACTGATAGTCAACAGATTTATAGTGGTAATACGTCTTACGACTTTGTAGTTCATCTACCCAAGCCATTGTATCTACAAGGACATTGGACCGTTTCTCTGTTGGAGTTTAATTTGTCTACGGCATCCACTCAACCAGAATTATACGTCTGTAGCAATTTATGCCAAGATACTGTAGTGGGGGAGCGAGAATTACCTCTCTTGCGACTGGTAAATTATAAAAAAGCGGAAAATATCATTTATAATTTTCCTTACGAAATACCTTTGCGATTGGGGGAATTTCAAGACGTGAGGGTGTATATAAGGGACTCAAATAATCAACCCGCTTCATATTTGAAAGGTACGACCACTATTACACTACTGCTGAAAAAACGTTTATTTGAAATACAGTAATGGGTTCTACGTATGTGTCAGACCCTAGGGTGTGGAAAACATTTTATCAAAATATGTTCGAAGGAGGATTTAAACCTAGTAAATACAGAGGTCGGCAGACAGGTGGTGGAATAGGGGGTATGTTTTCCAAGAAACCGTACATGATTCCAGTCAACCCACATCTATCCCGGAAGGAACCGGCAGATCAAGTTGTGGGAAAACACGTGACGCCTATGGCAGCCGTAGAAGAGAGAGCCAAAGAAGAAATGAAAGAAGCCATCAAAGAGAAGATTCCTCACGTGTCGGAGAAGACTATAAAAGCACAAAAAAGGCTACCTGTTATCAAACCTAAGCCAACACTCAAAAAGAAAACACCTCAGAAAGGACTGAAGAGAAAACGAGACACAGGAGACAGTATTTTTAGCGGAGCCAAGAAAAAAGTCAAGCATCAATAAGAATGGCCTTTTTAAGCGACAAAATTACAGACATTGGACTTCCGGCAGAATTGGCTTTATTTACCGTTCCACCCAATCAAGTAGCGGTGGATAAAATTTATTTCAGTGAATGCAGACCTGTAAGTTCCTTCGATACGGAGGACGCTCCGATCGAGATATCGGTGCCTGGCCAGGGTAACGAGTACATAGACTTAAGAAGAAGCCGCCTGTACGTAAAATGTAAGATTGTTAAAACCGACGGTGCAGCCTTGGCATCACAGGAAAAAACGGGGATCATTAATCTGCCACTGCAAACCATGTGGTCTCAGATAGACACTTATATGAACGGAAAGCTTGTGTCCCTCAATACTAGCTACTATGCTTGGAAAGCCTACCTAAAACTTCTCCTTTCGAGTGGCAGTGATGTCTCTCAATCCCAGTTACAATCCCAACTGTACTATCCAGACGACGACGACATGGACAATCCGGACGCATACGGGGGCAACAACGGGGGCCTTAACAATCGCTATGCATTTACTCAAAACAGCCAAATATTTGACATGGAAGGTCCACTGTATGAGGATATATTCAGAACTGATAAATACTTGATCAATGGGGTAGATTTACACTTGAAACTGTTTAGAAACCCCGCTGCCTTTGTCTTGATGAGCAAAGAAGCCTCCCCTAGCTACAAGTTGCAGTTACTAGACGTGTCCTTTAAAGCATGCATGATTAAGGTGGACAGTGGAATTTTGATCAACCATGCTGAAATCTTGAAAGAGAAGACGGCCAAATACCCCCTGACTAGAACCGAAGTAAAAATGAGCACCTGTCCTAAAGGTTCTGGATCGTTTATTTGGCAGAACGTTTGGTCCAACACCTTACCAGCCAAAGCTGCATTCTGTTTCATTTCTCAGAAAGCCGTTAATGGAAATTATGAGAAGAACCCATTCAACTTTCAGAACTTGGCAGAAGAAATTGCACTTTACGTAAACGGGGAAAGCATGCCAGCCCGACCCATGAAAATTGACGTAGGGACCAATCAAAATTACGTGACACTTTTTGTCAATTTATTTGAAGCGGCTGAGAAATGGAACAAAGATGCCGGCTTGGAAGTCACAAGAAGCCAGTTTGGCAAAGGATATGCCATATATGCCTTTAATTTGGCACCAAGTGACCTGGGTGAAGAGTATTTAAACCTGGTGAGACAAGGAAACGTTAGACTTGAAGTCAAATTTGCTGCCGATACAACGGAAACCTTGAACTGTCTGGCTTACGCAGAATTTCCGGCCCTTTTGGAAGTGGACCAATCACGGGACATCAAATACACTAAAGTATGAATTCATCAGACATTGTGTGCATTGCCAAAGGACACGAGTTGCTTAGCAAATTTTTCAGAGGCGTATTTTCACCGGATACCTTACCAGGGTCCCACTGGATAGTCATGTGGATAGACGGCTTCCGAACAGCGGAATTTTTTGACAGTTTTGGTCGACTTCCTGAACATTACGATATACGAATCAAAAACTTTTTAAATCATAATTCGAAAAAAATAAATTGTAATGAAATTCCAATTCAGAAAAAAAATGCCTTGACTTGTGGTTATCATGTACTATTTTATTTAATGATGAAATGTCAAAATTATACAATGAATGACATTGTACATATTCTTAAAATGCAGAATGATCCTAATGTTTTTGTGTATCAAACTATATCTCAACAAACGGAGTGCATTTAACCTTTGTATTTACCATAAATATGCATACGTTTTGTGAATAAAAAATGATGTAATCTATTTTTTTTATTCTATAAAAATAGTATGTATTGTAAAAATAAAATCAGTCTTAACTGAGGAATCAATGAACATGGAAGCTTGGTGGAAAGAGAGATCACTTTTACCCTTTAATTCTCCCGCCACAGCTATGATCGTGGGACCCACCATGAGTGGTAAAACTTCTCTTATTTACGAAATATTAAAACATGCCGATGGTATGTTTCAAACGCCACCCGAGCGAATAGTAATTGCATATACCGAATATCAACCTTTGTTCGAAGAAATGGAAAAAAACATCGATAGATTGATTTTGCATCAAGGGTTACCCTCTAAAGACCAGATCGATGAATGGAGCGAGGGTGTACAGCACACTGTCTTGGTGTTAGATGACATGATGATGCAAGTCGCCAAGAGCGAGGAATCTCTTAATTTATTTTGCGTGACGGCACACCATCGTCGAGTCAGTGTGTTCATGTTAGCTCAGAATCTATACATGCCTGGAAAGTTTGCCAGAACTATTTCTTTAAATTGTCATTATGTCATTCTCTTTCGTAATGTACGCGATTCTAGGCAGATCTTTACTTTTGGATCTCAGGTTTTTCCTTTAAGGTTGAAATATTTTAAAGAGGCTTACGACAAGGCCACATCTATACCCTTTGGATATTTGATAGTAGACATGAGTCCTAGGACTGAGGACAAGTACAGATTGCGCACGCGCATCTTACCTAACGAAGATACCATTGTTTATCTGCCTAAATAAATAAATTGTCTTTTTTGATTTTTTATCATTATTTCACAATGAACCGAACAGTAAAAACGCATTTATCATTTCTAGAATTGTTAAACGCTACGAACATGAAACAGCGACGAGCACTGTTGTCGACCATGACACCCTCTCAAATGCAGACTTTGTGTGAGGTGATGTTTAATGTTTACAAGGGGACCATTCCGGTCTCTAAGCAGTACATAAAAACTCTGTATCCGTACAAAAATGTCATAAGTACCCTTGTGAGCAGAACAGTAAACAAGGCTCAACGTAAAAAGTTTTTGTTAAGGCATCAGAGCATCATACCTCGTCTGATCAAACCTGCGCTACATCTTTTTCAAAATGGCTCAAGAACTAGTTCTCGTTCCAAAAGAAAAATACCAAAAACTGACGCAAACAGAGAATCATCCCCCGAAGAGCATGGAGACAATCTTGGAGCCGACGAAGGACCCACCCACTGACAAAGATATTCCTACTCAGATGCACGTTCTCGAAATCTTGGAACATGTTATTCCAAATAAATTTCATAATAAAGCCAAAGGATTGCTTAAATTCTTATCTCAGTATGGCGGTGACGTACTCTCTTGGAAAGATAATGGAAATTTGATTTACAAAGACAATGTCATTGAAGGCTCGCATATTACAGATTTGATCAAACATGCACTAACTCATAATTCAAGAGGAACTCCTACCGGATATCGACAATTTTATGAAGCCTTAAAGGACATTCAAGCTCCTACTTCATTCATCCACAATAAAGAAATGATGAAGCACTCTGGAGAACAGACTGGCAGTGGCTTAGTGGTTAAAAAACATACGAACGGAGCACCTCCTAATTACAATCCTCCAAAGAGAAAGAGACTGGCCAAGACAAAAATAAAGTGGTTAAAATTTTAATGAAACAATGCATCAATAAAAAATTACAAATGTACATTTGATAATATATTGTTGTAAAGACAACTGTATGTTTTTTAATAAACGTTTATAAAAAAAATCGTTTTTAGAGATTTCTTTAAAAAAACAAATTGAATAATATCAATTCATTCAAATTACAATTTTTTTTCAATATGATGGGAAAAAAAATCAATTTTAAACAATATAATTATAGTGTTCACATGATTTTGTTCACTACTACAATAACAATCAATATCCGTAGGGTAAGGTGTCCCAAGTGTTACGTTGAATCACTCTTTTATCATACACAATTTTGTATTTTTTTTCTTCATTTCGATTGTAAATAATTTGCTGTTGCTTATGTCGCATAATTCTGTGTGGGTTAACAATCGTTGTACATGAACCTGTTGAATCGGAATGTTGACCCTGATCCGGCCTGAGTACCAAATCCAGCATGGAAGCAAAATTAAGTTTTAAACTGTTAACATAGTTTAGGGTAAATCCTTTGATTTTGCATACTTCTTTTCCTTCTGAAGTCCTGTAGGCGTAATTTTTAGGTCCTCCCGAAACAAATTCTGTAATGTATTCTTTGGGTTGTAACTCACTGGTAAGTTGACCAAGAAATGACCCGACTTTTGGTTCCTGATCTCCAGGTCTGCTGACGAAAATGACTGAATCCGTATCGAAATATAAGACTCTTCTATCCAGCATCTGTAACACTTCATACAGTTTAAGGCGGGCCCAGCAAGTTGTAAAAGTAGCAATAAATACGTTTGTTTGGTAATCTTCTTTAGTAAAATTTTCTTTTTGCTGCCACGAAACTTGAATAATTTCTTTACTGACAATGTGAAAACTCGAGACTTCTTTGGAAGGATCCGATAATAGCTGAAAAAATTTGTCAGCCTCTCTTTCGTGAAAAAATGTTATCTGCTGCATGTTGAGTCGTTGGCCAAACTTTCCCCAAAACGAATTCAGCAGTAGTTTAGCAATCGATCTCAGAGCAGGGTTTTTGGTAATGTTCTCTCGTTCGAGTTGAATACCTTCTCGAAGAGCGTATTCTTCCATGTACTTCACTGCGTCTTCCTCGGTATGCACCCACTCAGGCCAGCCGCTGGCTTCTTGTTTGATCTTTAAAAATAGGTTGATATATTCGCCAAACAGACCATTGCTTTCCGTCTCTGCATTGTACTGTGAAGTTTCATCCCAATGATAGACCTCGTATATCTGTAGAATTTGGTAACCGCATTCTATGGCTTTTTCAATTTCTGGTGTACAAAATACTCCTGTAATTGCCCGGTCTTCGTCTCTGCACTGACATGAATTTTGTTGTTGTTGCTCCGAGCAGGTACGACACAGTGCAAAAGTTAATTTTCCGTTAATTTTTTGAGGCAACACGGGGTGATACAATTGTCTAGGAGGTAAAATTTTGACTTTGGCCAACCCAAAATAGTCTGTAATTGCCGTAAAATTGCTTGTAATGATTTTTGGTTCTTTTACGGGATATCTACCATACTTGTTGACCGAGGGGTAAAGAGAACAAAAATCAAGATAGTGGATTTTTTCACCTTCCTTGACCTGGTAGTACATTTTAACAGCATTTGTTCTTCCTCCAAAAAAAGATTTTCGAGGGTCTAACCTTTCTTGCAGGTTTAGGGAATGAACATAATCAGATGCGCCTTGGTTCTGCTTCAGTAAGTTTTCAAAATCATGCTCCCAAATGTAGACATATTTCATACCCAGAGACTGAATGTAGTCTCTCTTTTTTAAGGTCATGGTCAGTAACTCGTTCATGGAGTGTTTGGTTCTTATATGTTTAAGCTGCTGACGCTGAGTAGGAAAACATATGGGACATCCGTGCCAGTAACACCCGTGAAATTCGTATGCAGTGTTGGTTTCAGGACAGTATCCATCTAATAAGTAATTGGTACCCGGCAGTTGAAATTCACCCTCATTTAAGGCATGCTGTATGTAGAGGCGGTGCCCTGTCTTTTTGAAATGATCTTCTTGTATCCATGAGAGCCACTGTATCGATACGCAACTATATTGTCCGAGAAAAGGGGCATAACCCGTGGAAGGGATTTGTGAAATAGGTGAACTAACAAATTCAGATTCTTCTATTACGTATTCTTGATTCTGTAACTCTTCACCCGTAACCCAATGTTCCTTGAATAAAATGGAAAAGTCCCCTTGCAGTCGGCGGGCCTGTAGCCAATCACTTATTCCATCATTGCCTCTAACTTTGACACGCCATTCTTCTTGAAGAAATTTGCTTTTAAACACTTCCATGCAAACCCCAGCAATGGTCGTGCATTGAAAAGGATCCACGCCTCCCATTAATTTTTTCTCTGGCATTTCATCCTCAAATACCACTTCTTCTTTTCCTGTGATTTTCATAAGAATTTCTCTGAATTTCAAACAAGCTTGTCTGAGTATGTCCACATCACTACGGCAGTAATCTAAAATTTCTCGATCAAAGTCAAAGATCATGTTTTTCTCCAGTTTTTCCTGATGCCAGATTAGAAAGTCTTTGCGTTCTTTAGCATTCATCATGTCACTTCCGTAAAAATGAGCTGCAGGGTAGGATCCAACATAGTAGGCATTTTCTTTAGTGTTAAAGAAATGAGGGAAGTACCCTTTCTTTAGCTCTCGTAAACCGAATGCCTTGGGTAGTTCAGCCAATCTCATGGGAAGAAAATTGAGGGAATCTAATATTTTTATATTAAGCCCTCTTTGAACATGTAAGTACATGATTTTTGATCCAGCATAGATAATTTTTGGAATGATGGAATTGACTAATAGATACTCTAGTAAAAAATATCCATCATATCCCTTCATGTTGTGAGCAATAGCTGTAAAGTCTTTGTGAGTTTCAGTGAACAACCACAAACCAAAGGCATTTGCAGTTTGATCTCCTCGAAATACTATTTCTCGAAATCCGCATGTATTTTTACATGGTGGGTTAATAAAAGTCTGTTTGTTTTTCTTATTACATTTTTTGCACCTAGTTCCACAGTTATCGCATTTAGAATTTGGCGTGAGTTCTTGACCGAAGCATTCCTCACACACTGTTTGAGCCACTACCAAGTTGGGTTTGTGCTGAGATTTTCCACACCAAGACTGATGACAGTTTACACATTTACAGCATTCCATGCAGGGTTCGGGGCTGTTACTGCATTGAACACATTCATCATTTCTTTTCATTGAGTATCCATCTTTACAATGCAAAAGATCTTCTTGTATACATTCAAAGTCAAAAAAGATATATCTGGGTTTTTTCTCTTTACATTCTCTGGACCTAATGTAGCACAAATGAGGCCCTGTTACAAATCGTTTACATGATTCACACTGCCATTCTCCGCAAATATGATCCTCTGGTTTTCTTTTGCATCTATCTAAAGTTTTTTTACAAACCACACATTTCCACCATCGATCACACTGAGATGATTTTGACTTCCCACTTTTTATCTTATGAGAATTAAAACAATCCAGAGATCTACAAACCATGTGACAATTTCGACAACTTAATTCGTGTTTTACAAAACAAGATTTTTTTCTTTTACACACAATGCAGCTTGATTGACACTGATGCAGTTTTTGATAGGGTTTCAAACATTCATGGCAAAATTTGGATTGCATAAAGAACCCACAGACATTAACAATAGTATCAAAATGTGCATTTCCATTTTGCTCAGAATGATATAAAAAAATACGATCTTTTTTCGGAATTTCTAACCCTTGCTCATCTTCACTTACATCTTTTGGAACAGTTCGTATGAATTTGTTACCAATAGTGGCACTGACAACTAGAATATCAACATTCAATACGTTCTCAAAAGCATAAATGTCTTGAATGGACAGACGTCTCTCACTGCTTACATTGGCTTTCTGGCATAACAAAATGGCTAATTTTTTTTGACGTTCATTATTTGTTTTGTTGTGCTTCATTAATTCTTTGTAGAACCAAATAGGACATTTCCGCAATTCCATTACTTTTTCTTCTATTGTTCCTTTGTCACTTTGGTGTGCTAATTTCTGCCATTCAGATGTTGGAATTTGATGTAATTTGAAAAACCCCATGCAAATGCTTCGAGCAAGGCATAATTCATCTGTGTTTTGAATTTTGATACATGATCTTTTGATTCTGAGAGAATCATTGCCGTCACCAACTTTGTTAATATTTTTGCCTGCTATACCGCCCTTTGGAACTTTAATAAGTCCCACATTTAAATAAAAACTTTTATCTAGAGAAAGATTTTCATGGCTGTTTAAGACATTTTGTAAGTTCTCCATCACACTTTTTCCAGTAAGATCTTTCAAGGGCCTTAGTGGTACATACACAGGATTGTACAATCCCATGTGATGAATGATGACTCGTCCAAGATCCAAAAAAGGGTCAAGTCCTCGAGCTGTTTCATTGAGAATGTTGTCAAACATATCTTCTAATTCACGAAGCAGATCAGTCAGCCTCATTCCTTGTTCAGGGTTTTCTGCATTAAACCGAATATTGTAGTTTACATCGATAGCATTATTTTTCATTATAGTTCGTTCTCCTACTTTTTGAATGGTATATGGTATTTTTTTCACACCGCCAAAACCAATTTGAGATGAGTTGGTTCTAGTAGAGGTTGATGCTTCATCGGATTCCATGGATTCAGGAGCCATTTCTTGATCTGCGACATGGTCCTCTTCCATAGGTTCACATGTTGAATTGGGAATCAATGGGGACCATGGACCTTCACCGCTGTATTCCATTTGATCCAAATCATGAGTTAATTCGTGAAACATCAGGTCCTGTTCATTGCTCATTACTTTATCACAGTGGTGGCAATGATGTTCTTGATCCTACAAAACACGGTTTAAAATTTTTATAATAAAATGTTTTTTTTGTGAAATTGTTCTTGCCTTTATGCGTAATGTATTAATCTGTATTACAAAGAATATAGGGTGAGTTCACCATGCATCACACAAACTTAAACAGTAGAGACTTAAAAAAATTTCTTATTTTCATGCAAAAATGTAGAAGTTCAGAAAAATAAATTCATTATATTACTGTTTTTGATTTGTTTTAAGTTTACAGTCTGGAATTTAGACCAGTGCCTTTGTAATGAATATTTTGTCAATGAGGGAATCTTTTATCGTGCCAACACCTACAGGAATTTTGGATTTAAAAAATGTTCTATCTTCAAACATATAAAACTTGGTCAACAAAAAAAAGTGGTTGTATCAATTATTTTTTAAAAGTCAATGTACTACACATTTTGAGGTATATTGCATGGAATGTGTACCTTGTTAACTATAAGAGAAAAAAACATGCACTGAAATCTCTTCAATGCATGGCTAATTTGTGCCCAATTACTTGATAAACCCACCTGCAATAGCCGCGTTTCGAGTTCATCCGGAACAACGTTTTTATTCGTTGTTTAATCACGCCAGGTCAAGAATGTTCAGCAAGTAAACTTCCGGTTTTACGGCGTCTCATAACTATGACAGAACGAATTCATTTTTACGGGTTTCAAGTACCAGATCTAAAGAAGTATCTGCAAGACAGGGGTATAAGTTGCAGTATAGGCAAGAAAATAGACCTTGTGCGCTTGTGTGAGCTTGCAGAGGAACTTCGTCTTGAGGTAATCGTTCGTTCACTGAAGCCTGATTAAAAGCTAATTTTGACATTCGTAGTCAGAGCGACGAAAATGATAGTACCTATCATACATTTTATAAATAATTCAAATTCATATTTTTCATGGATGTTTTGTGGTGTATTATAACCGGGTTAAACACATATTCATTCTGTGCAATGATGGCTTTAGGTTTTGACATCTGCAAATGACGAAGAAGAGTACTCTGTGTTTGATGCAAGGCGCAGGACGGTGGCAGTGGGGAACGACAAAATTATTTTGGACCCTGTAAATGCCGTGACCGAGTGGTAAGACTTTCATTTTCACACTTTCTATAAAATTGTTTCTATTGACCATGTTGACAAAGCTTTTTAGTATTTATACATCAAACTAAACAATATTGGGTTAACACACACTTAAACCCACTTGAGTTTTCACAAAGTGAACTGAGCTTTTCAAAGCATTGGATATTTAAATACTATCTATATAGTGTATACTACTTTTGCAGGAGTAAGGATTTGGCCAGTGTACCAGACTTTGAATCGTGTGATGTGCTGGTATACTTAATGAGATGGTGTGGGTGGACTCACGAACGACTAAGACTTTATAAGCAGGATAATGGGTATCGTTTACACATGGCTTGCCATATTGATGATGTCAAGGCTGCCTATCATCTCCATCAGGAATATATATACTTGAGGGCAACCTGCATGCCTGAGACCAGACAAAATGCCCAGCCTTATGATGTCTGGATCTTGGCAAACAAGACAACTGGGGAAATTTTGTCAGGCGGATGCACTTGTGTGGCGTAAGTATATTCCAGATTGAGGTAACCTTATGTTACAGGGTTGTCTCTAAGACCCATGGAATTTCCTTCCCTATACTGACATAATACCCCAATTATTCTGGTATTCCCATTCACCCTCCTGCTAGGTGAGGAGCCCCAGACACCCTTCTTCTTTTTTAATGTTCCCTGCCATTTCAATTGTAAAGGGACAACCCTGCATTTCATTCATGGTATTCTCTGTTTCCATGAAAGCATAATCTCACAAAACTGATACAGTATAGAGAGGAATTTGTAGTCACATTCTTATTATTGAATAATTCAGGTTCATATTGCATGTATTTAGTAATGATTTACAAATGAAAAATAATTTAATTCTTATATATTTTTTTTCAGGGACAATGGAACTTGCAAGCACTGTGTTGCTTTTATATTCTCCTTATCAAGTTTTTGTGAGAGACACAGAGACCGAGGAACAGAAGTAGGCACCGACATGCAGTGTATCTGGGATAAACCTAGAAAGAAATCCAATCCCCAGAAGATCTCGGACATTGATATGAGGGTGGACCAGACGCATCCCCAACCAACATCCGCAACTACTGACTCATACAACCCGATCGTTCCCATTCAAGGTCCCATGGCCAACCATGAGAGGGACTTCTATGAATTATGTAGAGGTACAGGGGCGCTTCTGTTACAGACACTGTATGATGAGTCTTTTGTAAGTGATGATGATGATGATGATGATAATGTTGTACTTCCATCAATGTCAGATGCCTGCAAGAATATGCTACCCCCTTATGACATTTTTTCTGTAACTGAAAAATTGAAGAATATTTTTGATAAGAAAATAATTACTGAAATTGAAGATCAAACTAAAGGGCAGGATGAAAATCAAGAATGGTATGAACAAAGAATCGGTAGAATTACTGCATCACATTTTTCATCAGTTTTACATTTTAGATTTACTGAAAATGAAGAGAACTATATTTCAAAAATGATTATGAGGAAAACTTCTAAAGCATCTGTACCTTCTATGGCATTTGGCAAGCTACATGAACCAGTTGCTAGACAGCTATATTTTGATAATTATAAAAAGCAGCACAAACACGCAGAGATTAAGTTATGTGGTTTATATGTAGACTCAGATTATCCATTTTTAGGGGCTTCCCCAGATGGTGTTATTAAGTGCAAGTGTTGTGGTGAAGGATTACTTGAGATAAAATGTTCCTTCTTGTATCAAAATAAAATGCCCAAAGATGCTTGTATTGATGACCATTATCATGTTGTCTTAGATGAAAATGAAAATATAAGACTGAAATTTGATTCTCCATGGTATGTACAAATTCAAGGCCAGCTAGGTGTGTGCCAAAAACAGTGGTGTGATTTTGTATTTTACACTAAAAAGGGCTTTATTGTTGATCGTATATATTTTGATGAACTCGTCTTTCAGAGAATTGTTGAAAAATCTCAGATGTTTTTTGAGAAATACCTCTTTAGAGCACTAAGAAAATTGTAAAAATAATTATATCTCAGCAGGAATGTGTTTTTAATGTCTTGCACATAAGTTTTCAACTCTTGTAAGAATGAGACATGTACAATTTTCTTAGATTTTATTTGATTATCATTCAAGAAATTTATGTTACTTGTTACATTGAAGTTCTATTACATGTATTTTATATAAGAAGTGAACACAATAAAAAATATTTCTGAACACAGGTGTCATCTATAAGTAAAGTAAAACATTCCACCATGGGACATCAATTCCTTACTTTTTGACCAAAGGCTTTTGAAGATTACAAAGAAATGCACATATGACAAGCATTTGATCAGCAAGGGGTTTTAAATTTGTTGGCATGGTATTGGACAGCATATGAAATGTTTTTAATCTTCCTATAGCCCTCTCTACATGGATGCGGAATTTTGCAATGTTCCTTGTTCTTAGAATTTCAGAGGCAGACAGATATTTACCTTTACCCCAGGAACACTTCCTTGTGAATGGGGGTATTATAAGTTTAGCTCTGCGATGAAGCAAAAGATCCCTAATCAAAAACCCTCTGTCTGCCATTATCTCATCTCCAGGTTGTATGTTGTCCAGGAATCCACTTTCCTTAGTGATGTACCTATCAGAAACATTGCCTCCCCACAAATTTGATATAAATGAAAATGCACCAGAAGGTGACACACCAACCAATGCTTTATAAGTATTATGATGTTTATAAGAGCTAAATGTCTGAGACTGAGCAGTTGGATTTCTTGGTTTCTTAATGAAAAATTCAGTACAGTCAATAATACAATTTACATTTGGAAACTTAGCTCTGAAAGATGAAGGCATGAATTTTTTCAATACATTTCTGGAGGGCCATTTTAATAAAGGTTTAAAGATTGTAAACATGAAATTGATCCAGGTGGTGAAGACTTGAGAAACTCTGGAGGTGGATACGCCAAATAAATCTGCCATGACAAATGTAGTCAAAGCTAGTCGCAATCTGACTAGAGTTAAAACAAACTCCTGAAATCTGCTGAGCTTCCTTTTTGGGCCTGACTTTGCATTTAGACTGTCTTTCTGATATTTTTTCTTTGCAGCACTCCCTTGTCCTGACCAATACTTCAATGTTGGTGAAGCCTTTTCCAAGATATCTTAATAGAGAGGAAAATTATTTATAAGAAAATGTTACCTTATTATAGAACATTAGATTATGATTAAGTTTTGTAATATATTAAATAATAAACTATGATCAACTTTTTTTTCATGTTGTAAAAAAAAAAAAATAAGTATTAACATTTTAATATCACTGAATTTATTGTGCACCAGTCCATACCATATACACCATTTAGGATTGTCTTCGATGGTAGTCCAGTATACATTTGTACATTTTTGTCATCTTTCACAACTTTGTTGACAAAAAGTTCTCTCATGAGTTTCTCGGGATCCTCAAGTTTGGTTGATTTCTCCTCCAGAACCTTGATATCTGCAGTAGTGAGTGTTGTTTGGATTCCTATATCTCTGGTTGACATGTCATTACTGCAAAAGCTGCCACTGATGTAACAGTGGTCCATTTCTACATGAGTACCTGCAGTATATTTTCAATGTAAGTTTTTGTGTAATAAGCTTACCTCTATTTAAAAAGCCAGAATCTAAAAAAAATGTTATTTTTTCAAATCAAAATTTTCACCTGTGACAGAAAGAGATCCAACTGTTGGACACTCATGATCAGTCACTTCAATTTCTTGATTAACTGGCCAACTTCCATTCAATTCTCCACTGACTCCAGCAACAAACAATGAATTATCATTATTAATCTGTGTTTGCTGAAAAATAATAATACTTAAATGAAAAATAAATGAAATCATGCTTTCAAAAGTACATTTTAAATAATCAGAAATACTAGTATTTTCATTGATCTACAATGAAAAATATTTGAGCACAAGTTTTGCTACTTAATTTATATCAGCAAATAATCTTACATACAAGTACACTTTCACTGGCAGCCGGGGAATCCACTCGGGGAGGAACTGAGATATCAAACTGAGTGTCTTTTACCATACACTGTTCTCTCTTAGATATTGAAGTTGTTGAACGCATCTAAATATAACAAATTATAAGCATTAAAGACTAGCATGTGTGTCTCTAAATTGTAAATACTCAACAACTTATTAAAATGTTCAAAGCTCAAACAGTTCTCAATTTTGTGTTTAATCCTACAATATATCATAAATAATTAGCATTTTCCATCTAATTTGATGCAGGTTTTTAGACTATATATCTTGATACACAAGACACTCGATATACATCCATGAAATTGATCGATGAATCATGATACCAACGTTTGGATGTTTTAGCAATCAAAACCAAAACAAACCTTCAGACTTTCCTTAAAATTATTATATGCAAAGAGCTCTGGGTATGGATGATTTTCTGTTGGTCTGCCTTCCTTAAAATGAAGAGAGCATACTCTGTGGTTTCTCTTTGGCTCGTAATTTTCTCTTCTCAAGAGGTCCAGCCAGCGTTTTCTTAGTGCAGGCGCTTTTTTCTGGGTTGGAAAGGGGTAAAATCTTACATCTTTCATGTAACCATATCTTCCTCTTTTTCTCTCATCAGAATTACATCCCTCCGCAACACAAAAATAGGATTTTGTTTCAGACGACATTTAGTAACTATTGTAAACAACTTTTACCGGAAGTACGCCTGCTGAACATTTTCTGTAAATCACGTGATCGATGCGATAAAAAGCAAATAAAAACGGACGTTCCGGATGAACTCGAAACGCGACTATTCTTTTTATAATGTGACTCATTTATAAACAAGGGTGAGTGTATTTGCTTTGAAATATGCAATGTAATAATATTCCATTTTTCTTCAGTGTTGCAGGTTATCAATAAAAAAAAGCAAGTAAAAAAATAATAACTGTTTTTGAATGGAATGTTGCCCCCTTTTCACCGTCATGATGAAGCTCGTGTTCACTCTCGTGTCTTTGACCTTCGTTGTCATCGTCAAACAATAATCCACAGTATCCGCATAAGAAGAAGGTGTTCATCTAGTTTAAAAATATTCATGTGTACTCATAAAATGAACATGCAATTTAATCTCAATAGTGTAATGGTCTTTTTTTTATAATTTTACTACTTACTTCTACTTTCTTGATTAATCCGGAAACAATAATTCAATTATAATATTAAAATTGAAAACGTTTAAGGATGTGATATTTCCGTAATTCATAGTAAGATGAAATCGTTGATTTTTACTATTAATATTCTAAAACGGAGTAAAAATGTATGATTATGTAATTAAGATTAGTTACTGGTAACAATTATATATCATTACTGGGTCATCATCATCATTATTCGATAGCATTGGGCGGTTATGTCCATCTTCATGCATTTGACCTTCAAGGTGATTCTTAAATATCAAGCCGCAGTACTTGCATAGGAAATCTGACATCTATATAAAAAAAAAAGATGAACATATTCTGATTCTTTTTTTTTTGCTTTTCAAATATTTATTTCTTTTTTCTTAAAGTCATCATTGCCTGTTGTTTTTTCCCCTTTTTTATCACTGCAAAAAGAACGATAACTCTACAACCTGGCTTTTCAAATTATCTTTCCCTTCTCCATAGAACAACAGAAAAAAAGATAGTTTTTTTTACGAAATTTATTAAATGGATGACCATGCATCGTATAACTACAATATAAAATATACACATGATATTATACTACAATAAACAGCAAAAAATGGTATCTTAAGAAATTAATTACATAATATAAAATTACACCAAATATTTTGAAAAATAGTTTTATAAGTTTTGGTAAAAAAAAAGACTAGAATTACGAAATGGCACCTACTGTAGTATAATATCATATTTTTAAAGTAAAAATTAAAAAACAATTTGGCACATCAATGTGCACATGTAAAAATTTGTAAAACAAAATTAAAAAAACATAAAAAAATCAATTTAACATAATGGCACCTGATGTTTCGCCTAGTTTTTACAAATTAGTCACATCCTTAATTTTATTTTTTAAAAAAATACATCACCATGTATAAGTATATACATTTTTTTTAAATTTTAGTAAAACAAAAAGTGGCGTGTAATTACATAACACAACCATACAAATCTACTCATTGTTAAGTTTACAAAATAATTCAAATGTATACTTATTGTTAAACTCAGCCATACATATATACTTATTGTAAAGCTTACAAAAAAAATAATTCAATGTATACTTATTGTTAAGTTAACAAAATAATTCAAATAATGTAGCAAAACTATCAAATCTTTTTAAATACTTCATAGAATAAATGTTAACATTCTGTATTTTGATGTTTCGACAGTTCCTGCAGTAGCTTATCTTTACTTTTAGATAAAAAATTACCCCAAAATTTCCAAAATAAAAAAAATTTGAGTCTGTAAACAAAATTTCCTAAAAAATACCCCTACCATCCCCAGAAAAAAAATAAGTCTATTAAAAAATTTTCCAAAAATCACCCCCTTCCCAAAAAAAACTGAGTTATAAAAAATGATTTAATCTTTTTTCTTTTGTACCATTGATCTCGTTACCCTTCTATTTATATTACCAAATGTTGACATTTCACAGTGTTCTTCATAATATGGTTTAGAAGAAGCTGCTGCAGGAACCGTTGAAACATCAAATAATGATATCTCTGAACTTGATGTACTGGTTGAAAACAATGAGGGTGTATGTAATGGCGTTGACATGTCAATACTTAAAGGTGGTGAAGGTGGAGTATAGATAGGGGATTCCTGGATAAATGGTATTGGTGAAGGTAATCTATGGATGGTAGTGTGGCGTTTTCTTCTAATGACAATAAATATGATGGTGATGATAAGGCAGATGGAAATGGAAATGGATGTGACTGAAAAAAAAATTAAAGTTTGGTTATTATAGTCTTGGTAATTGGTTCCAGATATAATTCATTTTCTGATACTGATACAATAGATGCAATAGATGCATAATCATTACTAAAAGATGAATCAGAAAAATATTCATCCATGTCAATATTGTTTGATTCATAAGAGTTTAAAATACAGGTTTCTTTATAAACACCAGCCATATTTATGGCTTTTTGTCTAGTATCAAACTGCTTTTTTTGAGAATAAATGATAAATCTATAAATACTTATTGGAAGAAACAACACAAGTAAAAATAAAAAGTAAAGGTAATTTAAATTCATATGATAAGTATTTGATTGCAAATTACCTAATATGAGTGTGGTAGAACTAGGCGAAACATCAGGTGGTGTTGAACCAGTAGAGGAGGGGTGGGTAGAATTACCTATTCTACCTGTAAACCTCGCCCCCTCCTCTACTGGTGTCGTGGCCTCCTCCTCCCGGCCTGGGTAGCGGTGGCGGCCCCCGGTGGTCTCCACACCGGCCTCCTCCTGTGGGCTGGAACTCCCTGGGGTGGTGGTGGTGGTGGGCGTACCACTACTGGGTGTGGGGGTCCTCTGGAGGCCGGTGTGGAAGTGGCGGCCCCCGGTGGCCGCCACGCTCGTCGCTGAGGCCTCGCTGGTGGCTGGGGCCTGGCTGGTAGCTGGGGCCTCGCTCCTCTGAGTCTCTGAGGGCTCACTGGTATCCTGAATGGGGAGGGTGGTGGAGACAGGCTCACCGGAGGGGACGGGGTCCTCGGAGGGAGATGAACTACGATCATCCCCTCCGGTGGCGCTGGTCTTACTGGTTGTCGTCTCATCGGCCTCACGATTGCTATTGGACGGTTCTTCAAAACAAAAAAAATATATACATATTAAATATGCATTGCTTTAATATTTTTGCTCTTTTAAGTGAAATTGTTTTTTTAATCATAAAAAATCTAAATATTCTGACATAGTGTGTGAAAATCATGGTGTGAATGTTTTTTTATCGAAATTTGGCCCCCACGTGCGTAATCATGTTACCAAAAAAATCGATGATGAAATTCGAATGGTAAATCGAGTTGAGAAAAAATATGTAGGTATTTTTTATGACAAAACACAAGGTATTCTCTTCTTTATCTGTTAACTTTCTTCAGTTTATTCCTTTTCCCCACCCTTCAATGATGCAATGCATCAACTAAAAAAAAATGTGACCTCGTGTTCCGTAAATTAAATCGCGGGGTATGACAATTTGACAGGTAACCGTCGTCTGCAATCCGATCTTTTAATGGGAAAATAAATGGGTCGTGAGTTAAGTACATTAAACACCTTTCACAATCTAACAAGTATTTTCATTCCATCAAGCCCCCAATATTAAAATATAAAATTCTAAGTGTCGGGATGACAATCCACATGTCATCTACCTACCATTTTGCTTCGAAGAATGCGCGCTCAATAAAGTTCAATAGTTGAAGAGGGATGACGTAAAACCCGACATTTTTCCGAAATAGTCTTCTCACCCCATAATTATTTTTTTTTACTTATAAAATAGCATAGGTTTTTTTTATTTTATACTTAATTTTAACATTTCTTTTATTTTAGATTTTTATTTAAATTTTTAAACAGTTACAAATTCATACCCCCCCCCCCCCCCTTTTTTTTTGTAAATATTTTTTTTACATAAAAAATATGATATCTTTGAATAAATATTGTCAAAAACATACCTTGACATGGCATCCTTGTAAAGGCTGTGGAGCTCTGCTGATGGACAATTATTTTCTCTGAAGCAAATATTCTGTGGGTAGCGCGGCCAATGTCCACAATCTTGTTGTCTGCCACCCCGCACAGAGAAATACAGGAACATGGATCCCTCTTCACGCAATCAAACCCGCGAGTGGTTTCCCGACAACAACGGTTCACATTATTACATTGTTGGACCGACAGTCCAACAATTCCGAAAAGGAGAAAAACAGCAAATTGCATTTTTACAATTCAACACGTAATAAAAGATACTCGGTGTGAAATGAAGTCAAAGTGCGGTACTGATAAAATTTTTATCTTTACTTATATAGTTTAATTGTGACCCTCATAACATTAGAGGGTCAAAAACGATAATGGAGAATCGGGTGTAGTAATTGATCCTATAATTGAAGAACCCCCAAAGTTTCAAAACTTGAAGAGAGCTGACCTATACATGATGACATAAAATGTGCCCTTTTTTTAGCAACAGTTCATTGTATTAAGTGAAGTGTAGTAAATCTGTGTTAAAATAAATTGAACTAGCACAATTATTTGTCAACCGAAATCACTTATACAAAAATATTGAATAAAAGTAGAAATTAACTTGACCCATTAGGTCAAAAAAGTTTCTAATCGAGCTGATTTTATTGTAAATGCAATTACTTTTATTAGGTCAAACCTTTCCAAAAGAAGTGAAAAAATACAAAGTCAGCAGCTTTGTGCCCTTTTACCAGAGTCAAAGCATATCACATCCATGGGTTGATTCATTCTTACAATTAATTGCAAAAAAAAAGGGGGGGGGGGGTGAGGGGTGATTTGCACTTCTCATTCAATAATGTCATCCTATTTAAAAAGTATTTCACTTATTCAGCATTTTCTTAAATATACGCAAAAAAATTTAAACTAATGTTACAAAACCCATTACCAATGTATCAAGTATTGTATTCAATTTTTGAAAACTATGCGTTTCTCTTTCAATTTTTGAAATCGATGTCATCTTAACAAAAAAAAATTCTTTCTCGTCACGTTACACATCATTATAAGTACAATCTTATCAAACTTTGAAAGGGTTACGGTATCAATTTTATCTACACCCGTAGGATAATATACATATCATTAACCTGTTTCAATACACTGTACCAGCTGCAAAGAACTCATTTTCTGCATCCAATCAGAAAAAGTAAAATAGTTTTTGGAGGGAAATTTAACATTTACAATGTATAACAAGACAGCACTAATATCCAATCAGAAAATCTTACGCTGTACTAATTGCAAAGAATTTGTTTTTTGTATCCAATGAGTAGGAGTAAAATAGTTTTTGGAGGGAAATTCAACATTCACAATATATAACAAAATCAAACCAATATCCAATCAGAAAAAACTTAAACAGTACAAAAAATTGGAGGGAAAATGCATCTCTTTTTTATAAAAATCAAATTAAATTTTAAGAAAATCACCTTGCAATCTTAAACCCAATAGGACAAGTTCATTTTTTTTCTGACCAGATCTGAACAATTCAATTCACCCTCCAAAAAAAAATGGAAGTAATTATTATGTAAGTAGTTTTTTTTTTACATCTATGCAGATTTTATTTTATTTATTTTTGTCTTTATTTATCCTTTTAAATTTTTAATATTCATTTCTTCATTTTTTTTTAGAAATGACTTGACAGCTAATAACAGCATTACCATACAGTTTACAGAAAATACCATGCATTTCACAGTCGGGTATGCGTTTTATTTAAAGCAAATGAAAAAAAGGATAATTTAATATAGAAAAAAATATTTAAAAAAAACTTTATATAAAACAATTTTTTTTCTACCGAATGTTTTTCTTTGTTTAATTTTCACTTATTTTAAGCACAAAATATAAACTTATGTAACATTGACCCTCCTCTTTTTTATATAATTACAGTAACTCCAATCTCCCCTTAAAATCAACCAAAGAAGTAGGTACTTCTTGTGAAGGTCTACAGCAATTCAGAAATAAAGAAACACAACATCAAGAAACAGAAGAAGAAGAAGAAAAAGAAGAAGAAGAAGAAGAAGAAGAAGAAGAAGAAGAAGAAGAGCAAACGGCAGAACAAATGGAAATTGACATTGACGGTGTTATATTGGAGAGGATGATTCATAGACAAGAAGAGTTAAAAGAAGAGAAAGAAGAAATTGAAAGACGCTTAACAGACTTACAATCGAGAGTTGATAACATTGAACAAGAACTTGAGGATATCATGTATTTAATGGATTAACGGGAAATTTTCGCAGTGCTTGTATAGTTTGTAGAGTTACCTCTCTTTTCTCATCATTAAGTAATTTATCATGATTTAAAAACTTACCTTTTCCACTGATGTCTAGATGTGAAATGAAAAATACCTATATCTCAAAAAAGAATTTTGCCTTATATATATATGTCTGTATTTATCATTTCTAAAAATATTCTTTGTAAAAAATACGTATAAGGACATTATTATTTCATCACGTTTATGCAATACCGTTCACTTATTTTTTTTTTAGACATTATAACAAATGATAGCAATTATGTTCTATATATAAAACCTATTCTTATAAAAATTATGTTTTTTTTAAAAAAAAATGTTATATAAAAAATATTGAACATAATTTTAATTTGTTTTCTTCTTAAAAAGCATATAATTTCCGTTATTTTTTTCAATTTTCTTGCTTCCTACAGTTATTTATCACAAACTTAACTGATTAAGCATATGAAAAAATTAACTGTAGGTTGTCAAGAAAAAATCTTTCATTATACAGTACATTCGGTGGGAAAAAAAACCTTTTCACCTACTGTACTCGAATAATACTTTTCCTCTAATGCACACGTTTCATTGTATTAGAGACATCTTTTCGAAAAATTTGGTGGCCGTTAAAACGACCGTTGAAATATTTGAGCTTCAAAGAAGCTACTGTTCTTTTCTCTTGTCTTCTTCTTCTTCCTTCTTCTCCTTTACTTCTTCTTTCTCTTCTACTTCTTCTTCTTCTTCTGCTACTTCTTCTTTTTCTTCTTCTTCTTCTTTTTTTTCTTCTTTTTCTTCTTTTTGGTCTTGTAGATTTTGTAAGTACTGTTCGTACTTATAATCAAACATATACACTAGTCTACCATCAATGTCTCTTAACCTCCCGGAAGGATAGGGATCCATTGCTATTTCCCAATCCCAGTCTTCATGCTCAGGGATTGGTAAAGCAGTATCCAGCCCGCTTACCGCAGCCGAAGGAGTTGAATCGTTTGGTGTTAAGGGCATTTTAAAAAATGATAAAAAATTGTAACTACTCTTTAAAATATACCCTAAATTTTTTTAATATACACCCTTTTTTAATGTTCAAGTGCGCATGCTACATCACCTCATTTTTTCATGTAATTTTTTTTATTAAAATATCTCTCTCTCTGTGCACAGGTAAGTACACCTTATTTTCACTGTTTGCTCAAAATAGGTCATCCAAATCGATCTATTTTTTCTAAATAAAATTCACGTATTGCTTAATATCATCTATTTTACGTTATCGATACTACAGCGCATGCTCTCAAACCATAGAATCATCTTATGGTTTCGTCATAACCTAAAACCTCCTACTTTTTTTACACATGCCCACTAAATCTGTATATTCAACCTCCCTTTCTAAAAGCAACCAATGAGAACACGACCTCTATAAATTTACTGCTCTAAAAAGTCCCCCTCTATAGGGCCTCAATAGTAACTACGTCATCACCTCTATATACAGTCCACCAATGAGAACACGACCTCTATATTGCTACCTTTTCTAAAAATACCCTCTAGGTGGCCCTAATAATTACGTCATCACCTAAACCTCCACCTCTATATCACGGTATATGCTGCTAATATTTGTTTTAAATATTCTATTTTTTTTTAAGTTCAAGCAAAATCCACACTTGGAAAGAGCATTGATAGAAACATTTCCAAAAATACTGGCTGAGGCATCCCCGTCTGACCGCCTGTGGGGGATCGGGCTCGGACTACAAGACAAACCCCAAATCAACAACCGCAAGACCTGGAGAGGGAAGAAGAGGCTGGGATATTTACTAACGGACGTTAGAAATGAAATAATCAGTGAAAACGGGATGTTTGATCAGTGAAAAAACAAAATGACTGAAATAAAACGAAATAGACACAAACATGCTGAATATTGATTCGTGACTGTGAAGAAGGAGACTGATTAGAACTTCTATATTTTAATTACTTTTCACTGCATGTTTAATTAACTATGAATAAAGGGTTTGTTTTAATTATTTTTTTTTTGGTTATGTTATTTAAGATCATATTTACTCGAACAGACGAGTTTAAATGTCCACGCTTGAATTGAGCGGGATTTAGAATAAGATTTGCCGTTAAGTCAATTACAAAAAGAATAGCGAAATAATGAAATAATCGAAACATTATGTGATTAGCTAATTTGATTGTAAGAGATGTTGTTCAGCCATGAATTATACGAGCTAGCACAATTAAATGGTTAACATCTGTTCGTCGTCAAAGGTGTTTTAATTTGAGCCTATTGTATACTTTAAAAATCCAAACATAAATAACGTTTAAAGACAGAGGGTAAAAATAGTTCCAATATTAGCCATGGACGAAGAAAGGAACGCTGGTTGTTTTTTCTCTAACATGTAATTTATATGTCTTATTATACCCCCGCAAACGAAGTTTAGGGGGGTATATTGGTTTCACCCTGTCCGTCTGTCCGTCTGTCTGTCCGTCCGTCTGTCCGTCTGTCTGTAGACGCAACTTTGTCCCCCCTATAGAATTTTTTATTACTGCATGGAACAGTTTGAAAATTTGTACATATGTTGAACACCATCTGAAGATGTGCACCTGCAATTTTTTTTAAGATCAGACAAGATTTAATGATTTTATGACAGTTTTCATTTTCCTTATTCTATATATTGTACACTAATGTTGAAAAGTAAGGGAGGTAATCCTTACAGATTTTATTAATTAATTAATAGAAAACACTCTAAAATATATTTATATAAATACATCCAGATGGAGTTTTTTGTCTTTATGTCTTAATTAATAATTTTTTTTTATTTTTTATAAGTATTCTATCAACTGACAATGCAAAGTTTTTGTTTGTCAATGATAAATTCTTAGGAGCTAATAAGAACATCAAAGACAAGTGTGGCTGAATTCATTTGTCCCAAGGGAGCCATTATCTGAGCCATGGTTCAGATGGAGCATGTGTTTAGGGGAAATTGATAATCTGTAAAATGGGTGATGGTTTTGGGGCTATTTTAAAACTGTTTCATGTAAACCAAAAGGTTTATCATTATAAGGAAATAAATAATATAATTATTAATAAAGAAGTTAAACTATTTTTTAGAGGTTGTTTAAATTTATTTGTCAAGTAAATTGATGAAGTGACCCTATTGGGCATTAATTTAAATGAAATTCAAAATAACTGATATGATTGTAGTGTTTTGGCAATTTTAGAATTGTTTGTAATATTAAATTTTCTTTTTTTGTTTACATATTTTTACATAGTATGGTAATTATGGTAATGTTTTGGGAGTTTATTAAATTTAACAAGTTCATCAAAGAAAATCATAGTCCTATGGGATCAATTTTCTGATATGGAGTTCCATTGTGCCATAGGAGTGAGGAAAATTTGAAACAACTAATTGCATCTGTCAAGACTCTTATTAGAAAGATATTGAAAGTTTTATCAACAGAAGAGCATTGCTTGGCTACCGGTATTTCTATTCACTGCAAAGGGAGGGGTTATTGTCATTTTGTTGGTTTTTCTTTAAATCAATTAAATTAAAAAAATATATCATCAAATACATACATTTGTAAATGTATTACTGTTATAGATATGTATTTACAGTGAAATTCTGACAATTTTGATTTTAATTTTTCTTTTGTTAACAAACTTTTTTTTTTTTTTACAATTCTAGAATTTTTTTTTTGTATGTGTTCCAAACCTTTATTATTCAATTCAATTATTTGTCCCATTTGAAATTAGCCTAGCGGGGGTATTAGTCCCATTAGGACAGTTCTAGTTATTATTCTTATAGTAACAATCTCATATATTTATGGACATTTTGGGGTTATTTTGTAGAATCCATGTTGATCTACCGGAATACATTACCAAAAACAAAAATTTGCGAGCACTTGTAAAAAATCGATCCGGTGACAGATACAATGACAATTTAGGAATTTTCCGCTGTTTAGCTGTGCATAAAGGTCATTACTTGTCAAACCTAGAGACAACGACTAAAACCTTGTATGATGCATGGTGTACGCATCTCAATAGTCAAGCTGATGCGCAAGAATGTCCTCCGAACAACAGTTACCAGGGTTTAATTTTAAATGAGGAACTACACGAGTTTGAAAAATGTTTTGAAGTTTGTGTCAACTTGTTTAAAGAGGTTCGTTCCTCTGTTTTTGGGTAGCCATTTTGGGTCACCTCTATTCTAGAAATTATGCATCATATATTGATTCTACCCATAAATTCAAATTTTATAATGTCAATTAAACTTTCATAAAATAAAATAGTAATGGAAAACTTACATATTTACAGAGTTTAGTATGGGACTATATTTTGTGGCGGAAGGTTTTTAAGAAGAAAATGAACATTTTTCATAACTCAGTTGTTTTAGAGTACCGTCACTTTAGCTTCCTTATCTTCAGTCCAAACAAAATTTCCAGATAGTTTGTGCATTAGGATATCTTCATTTTGTTACGAAAAACATAATTTTACAATTGTTCAATATTTCTATCGACCCATATTGGAAAATTTAACTTATATTTCATAAAAGTCAAGGAAAAACGAATCCCAATTTTTGTCTAAAATCAGCTTATTTCATGCCATATCTCAAATTTTACATAATAAACCCATACGTTTTGTTTTATATTCTGAAATTTTAAGATTTTTTTGACAAGTTTATCATAATTTAAGAAAAAGTTTGAGACTGTTAAATAATTGCATTACATGTTGAAATGGCAATAGATAAAAATAGCGTTTTATCAGTGCAAAAAGGTCAATATATCAAATAGGTGAAGAAATTATAACATTTTTCTTTATATTTTAAATTTTATTTATTTTAAATAGTATAAATTTGTATTTGGTGCCATGGTTCATTCCGATAATAAAATATAGAGGGAAAAGCGATTTATGTGAATTCTGCTTTTTCAGTGCAGAAAAGTCATATTAAATAGACCGTAGCGCCAAAAGAAGCATATAGACCCCAACATTTTGTTTTGAATTTTGTGTGTAGATTTTTTAAAAATACTTTAGGAAAAAACTTTAAGACTTTTGATCGCAGGATCCAACGTCCTTAAGTTATGTGAAGACGGATCAGCACAACCCGAGAGACGCAGCATGTGTAGTTTCAAAGACCAAATGAATTTGAATATTTATGAAAGTCATCTGTCCTATATTACAAATTTAAAGGCTTATTCCAGGAAGTACCAGTGTCAAATGTGCGAGACATTTTTTCCGACCGCTTGGCGATGCTTAAAACATGAACGAATTTGTCAAAACAAAACCAAGTTTATTTTCCCTGGAGGATTTTACCAAAGAAAGGAGAACTTATTCGAACAGCTAAAAGAATTCAATTGTGTTGTTCCTGCGCAGGACTGTGTATACGAATGGTTTATAGTGTTTGACTTTGAAGCAATCTTGCGGCCTGAAGAGAACACCCCTCTCGACCGGAAATTACAGTGGCAAGCTGAGCATGTGCCCATTTCCGTGAGCGTCTGCTCAAACGTTAAGCATTTCACGGAGCCGATGTGTTTTGTTAACGAAGACCCGGATCAATTGATTCAGCTTATGGTTACCTATATGGAGGAAATAGCTGAACACTGCAAATCCCTGGCGCAAAACAAATTGGGCGGGGTGATACAGAATTTAGAACAACAACTTGAGCACTGGACGGAGAAAAAAGAATCAGAGGAGAGCCACGCCCCAGATTTAATGACAAATGCGTTAAGTAAGTTGCTTGGAAAATTTAATTTCTACTGCCAGCAAGTACCCGTTTTGGGATTCAACTCGGCGCGCTACGACCTGAACCTCATTAAGAAGCACATTGCGGAATATCTCTGTCTCCACGAAACTCAAGGAGTAACAATTAAGAAAAACAACACATACACCTGCCTAAGCAATGATTCATTACGATTTCTGGATATCACCAATTTCCTAGCCCCTGGCGCGTCGTACAGTCAATTTCTCAAAGCATACGGGATACCTGAAGCAAAGGGTTTTTTCCTTATGAATATCTGGACGACTTTTCACGCTTAGAGGAAGGCGCTCTTCCACCGCATAGAGCATTTTACAGCTCTTTGAAACAAAAGAACATTTCTGAAGAGGAATACGACTTCTGTAAGACCGTGTGGGAGCGAGAGAAAATGTCCTGTCTGCGAGACTTTTTAATATGGTATAACAATTTAGATGTCTCGCCGTTCGTCTCTGCAGTGACAAAATTACAAAACTTCTATTTTCAGAAAAAAATCGACATCTTCAAAACAGCCATGTCAGTGCCGGGAATTGCTAGGCAAATGCTGTTCAACGCAAGTGCGAGAACCGGAATTTCGTTTTCCTTATTCGGAGAAGAGGACAAGGACTTGTTCTACAGTGTAAAAAACAACATCATTGGCGGACCCTCCATAATTTTTCACCGACATGCTAAAGCAGAGGAAACGTTTATCAGAAACAATCCCGAGAAGCCTTGCAAAAAAGTTGTTGGATATGACGCCAATGCACTCTACTTGTAGGCTTTAGACCAGGAAATGCCCACCGGCGCGTTTGTGAGACGGCTTCCTGAAAACAATTTCCGCCCGGTTGTGAGAGAGAAATACATGGCCCAATATAACTGGTTAAATTGGGTTGCGCATGCGTCAGGTGTCCAGATCCAACACAAGATGAACACCGGTCGCGGAAAGCGTGTGGGGGCATTTCCGGTGGACGGATACTGTGATGCGACAAATACTGTGTTTCAGTTTCAAGGATGCTACTTTCACGGTCATGATTGTGCCTTAACAAAATCTATTCGTAATAAAAAGTGGCTAGAATCCAAACAGCAGAAATTTAAACGCACACAGGAAACCACCGAATACATACGCAAAGAGGGATATCAAGTTGTAGAAATCTGGGAATGTGAATATAGAGAGTTGAAGAGAGTGCGTCCTGACCTCCGCGCGATTGCTGACCAGTCATTACCAACTTTCTATAAAACTCACAAGAGCGATGTCACAGAAAACCAAATTCTTCAAGCCGTTTACGACGGGTCATTGTTTGGAATGGTGGAAGTGTACATAACAACACCGGAGAAATGGGATGATGACTGGCAGCAAGAAAGGTCTCCGCAAGAACATTTTGAGGAAATGGCTCCGATATTCTGCACCGCCGACGTCCAGTTTCATCTCATCGGAGAGCATATGCAGGAGCACGTTCGGGCGAATGACCTCAGCGAAAATCCTCGTCGTCTGTTAATCGGAGGAACGCGCGCACGGAAAATTCTTATCGCCACCCCCTTACTTCAATGGTATCTCAAACAAGGACTACACGTGACCAGAATTTATCAAGTGATTTAATATGTTCCTGGTCGGTGTTTCCGGGACTTTGGACATGAGGTATCTACCGCGCGTCGACAGGGAGATGAAGATGCGACGATGAGCATCATAGCTGACACCCAGAAGTTAATCGGCAACTGTGGCTACGGAGGTCTCATCATGGATCAGTCCAAACATCGTCATGTGACTTATGTTCAGGGAACAAATGCGGCAAGCGATGAAGTGAACGACCCGCTTTTCATCCCGTCCTCCGACGACATCAAACAAAATGCATCTCTGTTTGGCCATAATTTAATCGCGACCTGTACACCGTTAATCAGGAAGCGGTCTTGTTGGCATATGTCCATGTATATGGGACCCCCTAGGTCGACAAATGCGCTGTCCTCTGTCATTTTAGCTCTTTGAAACAATCCAAAGTTACCACCAGACAGAGCGTCAGAATCATTCATGAAACCCAAGGTGCCCGGATTAAAGAGCTGAGACTGTAAGCGCGGCACGGTGTTAGAAGGAACTCCGTATTTAAAGAGAACATCAAAATACGCTTTGTAGGCATAGTTGGTAGAAACAGTGGGCGAAATGACTTGCTGTTGTACAGAAATGTCTACTTGGTTTCATAAACTTTGTAATGCTAAATTAACAAAACCGACTTTTTCTTTGGGCTTAAGCACCGTCCCGTCATCGTGTAAAATTCTAGCTCTAAGAAACAAGCGAGTGCGTAACAAATCAAGATTGCAAGTTGTTGCAGCTGACAGATTAAATTCAATAACTCCTCCGTGAGAGGTGCTACCAACAGGGCGAACATCTATCCACTCTGTCTGTTCAACACCAGCATCGGTGGGCAGATTGTGAAATAATGCTAATCTGTTACTAAATGCGGGCTTTGAGTCCTCAGTGAAAAAAGCCATGCTCACTCGGCGGCGTTAAAGTAAAGACTGAAAATAGACAATCATTGTAATTTATTTTGTTTCTTTTTATTGGCATACACAAATTTTCTTTGCGCTTTTCTTTTCTTGGGTTTAGGGGTGTCTGGGGCGGGGAAAACCACCACTGGACCGCCTTCCAGTTTTCTTTTCTTTAAATCCGCTTTGGCTTTGTCTACGACCTGCTGGGTGGGAGTCACAAGTTCTATTTGCGGTTTTGTACTCGCACTTTCTTCCCCAAATTGTCCGACAATATATGTCTTTTGATTGGGAATATACTTCATCTTGGCCGTCGTAAGAAAGTGATTTTTCCACTCTTCTACGTTAGGGATAAATGGCTGCCAGGACATCGTCTTAGGTGAAGTGTACAGTACAGGGTTTTAATCGGTAATGTAGAGTTAATGAGCTCGTCGTATGATAAATAAATGCGAAAACGCTGGATCTGGTCACGTGTCAGAGGTACATAAAAAGGTGTGGTGATTGGAATTGATCCGCGTGATAACAGAAAACGGGGCAATACCGGAAGTCTCTGATAATCGATGTAGCTACGTCTGCACAAATCTGACATCAGAACTACAACTTTCAGTTGCTCTAGATTAAGGGTGTCACAAAATAATTCCACCAAGGCGCATTCCCACTCCCCCTCAAGATGAAGTGTCTGTGGTAATTCTACGATAAAGTCATGCGAATTGTTCTCTGGGTGAAACTTTAAACAATCATTTGAGGCGCAAAAGAGAAAGTGCTGTGGGTTCATCTCTGAATTTCTTTTAAATGAGATTGCAAGATCCAGCTATTAAATTTATTTAGCCAGCCCAGCCACTTAACAAGGACCTCTCTTCTATTATTCCGCATACGCCTGCGCAGAACTTTTTCAACCTTGTAAACGGTGTCGTTGTTAACACGCACCTTTTGAAGCTCTTCTTGATAAAATGTACCCAATATTGGTTCGTTGTGGTAGTCCTTTAAAGTGTACAGACATCTGTCGTCTTTATTAAAACGAGAACTTACGATAAACAACTCGCGAGTCCATCGCTCATCGTACTCCCGAGAAAAGACATTGCGAATGTACGTTATGCGGACAATGTCACCTGTTTTAAATTTAAATGTCTTTACTTTTGGACTGGTATCCCTTTCCTGTTCTTGCATTGTCCAGAATTTAAAACGATCCTCGTTTGTAACATGTGCGGGGCGCTTCTGTATTGTACTGTGATAAGTATTGTTGTAACTTTGCGTAATAGCCTCTAAATCGTTAATCCAACAGTGGGATTGTTCTGTACGAACTTAATCCACTTTGGCCGACTTTTCTTTCGAATGGTCCGCTTTATAGGTATACCAGGAGGGGGCGGGGTTTCTATTTTCACTTTCACTTTCTGTTTAAGAGGTGGCGGACTTTCTACTTTCATTTCCTGATCAGGAGGGGGTGGGGTTTCCTGTTCCGTTGTTGCTGTCTGCGTTGTCGCGTCATTGAACTGCACAGGCGGGGTTCGAGTCTCGCTCATCATTCGATTATATTTATTCCTAAGGAATCAGAACCATTTTTTGCGTATGATTCATTTAAAAAGTTTTATAACAAATTCTCTTACTTCTCCTAAAAAAATAGACACCATAACAGTATAATACTCTTCTAGGAGTTACGGGCTCAAACATCTCGGCCATATTTTGAATGAGTTTCCTCACAAAGGTTGTTTTACCCGAACCCGTTGTGCCCGAAATTGAAATTGTTGTACAACTATTAAACGGAAACATGTTGAAGATTCTCTTTCAGTTTTGATAATGACTGATAAGAGCTTCGTGTGACTGTATTTAAACACACATAAAACATGAACAAACTTATTATGTCAATGCATTTATTAACTTATAACAACTAAATGTAACCAACTTTAATAAATTTAACAATTCATATATTGTCAATGTCCAGGTTTGGGTTGCACTCCGGGCATTCGAGCAAACCCATCTGATTGCTGTGGTCTGGCCGCGCATAGCATGGCACAACACTGTCCAACTCCACTGGTAACTGGAAATTGATTTCATGAAGATTGTTGTTCAGTCGATTCCACTCCGGTATTCTGAGGGAAAGTCCTTGCGTGGTGGGGTACATTTTTTTCTTGGCAGAGTTCCGCGCGAACTCGAATTTTCTGATGTTCACACACTTGTATGGTGATGTGATTGACACATGTACATTGGCACCGAGGTGCAGTCGGTAGTCTACCCGTTCGTCCCTTTTTACTTCTTCCAGTTTTTGGTCGATTTGTTCGACGTTATCACATAAGATACGCCACCTGGATAAGGTCATGGCCTGTCCTTTCTCAGTTGGTTGATCGTCGGCGAACAGTCTAACATCGATGATGGTTTCCTCTTCGCTGTTTTTGGATTCTAACACTCTCAACGTGCGTTCGCATCCTAATTCGAATTTAAAAGTTTCTGAAAAGTCTTGGCTCATCATGTTTACTTACAGTTTACGATATGCTATTCGTACCTCGTCGAGTGAAGAGATGGTTTGCTTTCTTGTAAAAGCAGACCTTATATATCGTTTCTTGTTTACATTGAAAATAATCTTGTTTATAGTAACAGCACATACGCAATCCATATTAATAAAGTCGCTGCTTGATATCAATTAACTGTCTATTCCAGCGCAAGTACTGTCCAGTATCCTCAATATAATATTACCATTAATTATATCCTAAGTACATAATGCTCTTTTGCCTCGTTATCTCTCCTGTTTAGTCGAAACACAGCATGTTACTTATTGCTAATTACTAAGATCATAATTAAGATGGTTCACTACACCTTGAAATATTTTCTCAAATCATTACCATTCATAAAATCCTAAGTACTTAATGCTCTTTTACCCCGTTATCTCTCCTGTTTAGTCGAAACACAGCATGTTACTTATTGCTAATTACTCAGATCATAATTAAGATGGTTCACTACATCTTGAAATATTTTCTCAAATCAGCAGAAAATTACTTGTTAATGATAGAAAGCATGATCAATATGAATTATGTCAAATAGGTGAAAAAATGACCAATTTTGGATGAATGTTTATATTTTAATTTAATAAAGTTCCAAACGGATTCGAAATTACGATCTGTGGTTCACAATATCCCGATACTTAAACAGTTTAACAAACCATTTAAATCACCATCTTGTGGCGCAATGTCTTTATTAAAAAAAAAAAAAAAGGTATAAGACTAGGAGTAGTGGGTACTTAATGATTATCTTTAATTTATTGTCCATTCAAAAGGTATTTGTTTGTCCAGTGTCCGAGGTATAACATAAACAAAATATCTTATCATTACGTAATGACCCTTTCCCCGTTCAGCTTCTATTGCTCAATCTGTAATGAGCCTTATTGAAATGAGGATTTGTATTATCTTTTAATGCATTTCAGACATCATCCTGTCACGTTTTTGTTCCTTAAAATTCACAAACAAACAAATTCTCACATGTTCAACGTCTCTTTATATATTTTGATAACATATACATTTTAACACATCGAAACTTTCAATAAAAAAAACCAGTTTCTTTACAATAAAATAAGTTTCACTTTAACAGTTCATGGTCCGCACGCTTCAAAAACCGTATCTCTGGGGCGCTCTCCTCGCACATCGCGAGCGTCTAAGAACGGGGACGGGTGTCGGCTCCCTTTGATGGTGTGCGGGGATCTGGACTGGCGCGGGGACTGTCACGGTTGGTTGGCGGCGACATGCAAGACACTTCCAGAATACGATAAGCACTATGTACAAAAGAAAACTGTAGTTAGTCTAGCTTAACATTTTCATATCCAAACTCAGACACAGAAATATCGTCCATCGCTGCTGAAAGTCTTTGAAGGCTCTTTCTCCTGGCACAATGCTTGCGCACGATGACCACACACACACAAATCGCAATGCAGGAGATGGCGAGGGACGATATTCCTGTGACTATGATCCAGGGAATGTCTAGAAAATAACAGATATTTTCAAAATTTCGTTTCCGTTCTAGCACATTATATTTTGAGAGCAATTGTATTTTAAGAAAATATAACTATTCATGATTTAATAATGATAAAATACACTTACTAAACCCAATGGCTGCCGTCTCCATCATGGCCGTTGTCGTAGAGGGGTCACTCTTCTATCGGTCAGTTGAAGCCTGAAAAAAAAAATAACGGCGTTGGTTATAAATCAATCACAATATGTACAAGTTTACACAGTATGCACGTAAAGTTAGCATTTAAGCATACATTACACTTACATGTGTACACAATCTGTCCCCAAAGAAGACTTTGGTGCCTGGTCTGGTCAAAACCTGGTCAAAGTGCAGGCTGGAAAACTGCACCATTACTTTATCCACGTCGTAGGCCCTTAGGTTTAACATGTTCGTCAGGACTCTGGCGATGATGAGGACCCTCACACCCTCAAGACGTGGAGAAGAAGGGAGTTGTTGACATACCATCACGTCATCCCTTCTTTGACAGCAAGATGCAAGGCAACACAAGTACAAAAAACCTAATAAGACTGTCTTCATCATGGCGTCCTCCGATCGAATGAAAGTTTGGGGTCTGCAGCTGGTCAGTCAGGGGACTTCACTGTGTATATACACTGTGAACGGGTCTGCAGCTGGACAGCCAGGGGCCTTCACTGTGTATATACACAGTCCCCCGCGTGTTTGCTCAAGCGTGAAGCGCTAGCCGGACAGCGTCCACATCAAAGGCATTGGTTATGAACAAGCTATACACAAAATTAAAAAAAAAACAACAACAACAAAACTTATTTACACATATATACAAGTGGGTTTAGTCGCCATCAATTCAAAATATATTTCGTCCTAAAAAGAACGATTTTTAGTCCCCTAGCGGTTTCACCGGAGGGGACTATAGCTTTCCTCTGCGTCCGTCAGTCTGTCTGTCCGTCCGTCAGTCCGTCTGTCTGTCCCACTTCAGTTTGCCACACTTTTTTTCTTTATGCATTTGAGGAATAATATGAAACTTGCTGAACAGCTTGAAAATGTCAAACTACAGATCAAGTTTACACTTTTGTAGCGTTTGATTGACATGTTTTCGAGAAAATTAATTTTTTATATTCCAATTTTTTAATGTTCGGGTTCGTTATCGGGTTCGGTGTGTAACTGAATAAACGAGGTCAGTATGTAGTCAGTAATAATATCGTGCGTTACTTGAACCATTCCTTTTCCTGTACCATTCCTTTTATCATTTTTAACGAACAAATAAATTATATAAAATAGTTTCAAGCATTGTGTTGTGAATTTAATCGGCAGGGTTTTTTTTGTATTATTATTACAATCGGGTTCGTTGTCGGGTTGGGCTGTTTTACTGTTTGGTTTGATTCGGGGTACAGAAGACGGTAAGAAATGATATTGTGCATAACAGTGCATTGTTTTCACAAATTTTTACCAGCGAATACAGAATAGACTTGGCGAAATTACAGGAGATGAAATAAAGAGTATTATTTTACCTATTTCCTATTTAATTTCTATATCAACTATATAGTTTTAATTTCCTCTGTTCTTTTATCTCTGATTAAAGCATGACATCTCGTTTACAATAGCTCTGAAATAGTTGTGTGCTTGGAATCTTTCATAGAATAATACAAACCGGTAGGGGACGTGTATTGCTTATGCAATACTCTCAGAATGCTTGTTATGTTTGTAATTTTGTCAATCCTCCACTTGCTGTCCGGCCTTTGTCGCATCAAATGTTCAAAAAAATTTATATAATCCATTTGAGATTTGATTTTCTTTCTTACATCGCTTATAGTGCTGATGAGAATTGGTCTGGAAAAGAGAGTTTCATTCCGGTCCGGAATAAAATATCGGTACTCCCCCGTTTCGATGTGTCGTAGGATAAATCCTACAGAAATATTCATGCGAAAAGCCATTTTTTCCCCTCGGGCAATATCCTCTACTTTCTGGACGACATCCGTGGTTGTGATGAGGTTGTCGGCTGGATAGTTTATAGATTTTTTAACTAAGCCGGTTTCACCTTTGCTTAGTATGAATTTCTTATTGGCCATGTAAGCAGATTTCAATCTCTCATCACCGTCCCACGGAGCCGGAACTCCCGTAGCCTCCCAAGGAAAATCCCCCACTTCACCGCTTCCAGTCTGGTGGTCGACTTTTTGGTGGATATACAAAGCCTTTCTATTAGGAAATACTTTGCTGCATATTCTGCACGTTGGTCCGGTTGCCTTTTCCCGCTGGGGTTTTCCCTCCGCCGCATGAAATTTTCTATGAGCGTTAAGTTCCCGTTTGTTCGCTGATACATGGCCGCACTTTTTGCATTTTATCCCCTTTCCCCTCTCCTCGGTGCTTTTTTCTCTCTTTTCCGCTGTCTAAAAAAAAATATATGTATAAGTCACATTTCAATCTACAAGTCCTTTACAAGTAATTATCATTCTACAAACATGTAAACTTGTCTCTTAATTATTTACCGATTTCTGTTCGGAGTTTTGATCGGCCCCGTTACACTTTGCCTCGTGTCGTTTCGCATTTGTCTTGTAAGCAAATGATTTTTGACATTTGCTACAAGAAAATGCCACTTTCTCATGTCTCGCCTTGATGTGAACTTCAAGTTCGTTTTTACGTTTAAATGCCTTCGGACAATCCGGGCATTGCAGCGAAGACGACCGTACGACAGGCCCCGGTTGTACAGCAAACTCGTCTCTACAATTAAAAGGAAATGCATACCAGATACATAATAGGCTTAACCTGACCATTATTTTAAATAAAAGTTTATGACATCATAAATCTTACTCTGAGTCTTGTGTCGGAATCGCGTATAACTGCGTTGCTCTCTGCGACTCTTCTTTTCTACACAAATACAAATTTTTTTTTTAAACAATACAATAAACTAGTGTATATTTTCAAACAAACAAGATATTTTGATAACGGGAACAAACTTACCCTTCAGATTGTTCTTTTCCCGTATCGACCTCCATCCTTATCGCCTCGTCATCATTATCAACACTTTAACAGAAAAAAGGAGATACAATTGAGAGAGAGAGAGAGAAACATGTGTTCAAATACATGATTGTTATGTAGATGAAATATGAAACACTTACCTAATTTCTAGCCTGTCCGTTTTCAACTCTTTTAATTTTCCTACAACTAATGGGTGATTGATCAAACCATTTTTCTCGGCCCACTCTTTAACGGACTCCACAGTATGTAGATCTCTTAAGGACATCTTCATAATTTCTTCCTCTGCGTGGAACAAAAAAGCTGTAGACAACATTTAGATGTAGTCTCTTGACATAGAGTAATTGTACCTTAAAACTGTCGTCCTTTTAAATGGTTCTCCCCCCTTAATCAGTAATGATATGTTGGTAGTTAATTACGCCTTAAATATGTCAGAACTAGTTTTAACTCATTTACACAGTTAATTATAATTGATGCATGTCGATTTCTTAATCAAATTACTTCTCCCCATAATTGGTAAATGACTTTCACGCACCTGTTCCGACCCGACCGATTCACCTGTTCGCCCCTTGAACAAATCGCAGTCAGGATCCTGATTATTTCAGATCTTCTCATGCTAGCCCTTTAAATCACCTGTATGATCAGGATCTTTAAACGGCTCAGGATCTCAGGATCATTCAGGATCGGCACGAAATGCTACTCCCTATACTACTACTATTGAGGTAAAATCTTGAGTAAATGCTACTCCCTATACTACTACTATTGAGGTAAAATCTTGAGTAAAATTTATTTGAAAACTCATTTTTACATAATTTCCTATATAAAATGGTAATAGATTATAATTGTCTGCATAATCAAAAAAATTTTTGCTGTTTCAGGTATTTTGTGCCGTGCAAGACAGACTGGGGAATTCATCATTGGAAATAGTGACTGCCGATTTTGAAGCAGGCATCATATTAAATGCCTTAAAACAAATTATAATATTTAAAAGGACTACATACAGGAACATCAAACATATTTCAACAGTTTTTCTCAATGTTGTTTTTCTCCTTAATACTCGCATTCATGTATATTTAAAATTGTTAGAATCATTTCAGGTGCATCGCACACCATTCGCGAAGTTTTCCCTTGGAAGGGCTGTGCACGTCATTGGACAAAGGCTGTGTGGAGTCTTGTACAGCAGTTTGGCCTCGCCACCACCTTTACACAGCGAGAAAGTGCTCTCCGCCTCATTAAACAGCTCCTGGCGCTGCCATTCCTTCCATGGAACCACATCGAGAAATTCTTTAGAGTGATGGAGGAATGTTCCCCAGCCAACATCCGTACTCAGGCATTACATTAGAGACCAGTGGATCCAGAATCTAGTATACCCCACCCGCTTCTGGAGTGTCTATCATTTAAACAAACGAACGATGTAGAAGGTAATAAAAACGGAAGAGGATTTGTTCCTACAGTAAATATTCGAGCTACATGAATACATATGTGTTTGTATTCAAAATGATAATTCGTAATTAGTGATGATAATCCAACATCAATCAATACTTAAAGTGTAAATGTACATAAGCAATGTGTAACAACTTGTTCCGGTGTCACCCCTGCCCAGCACCGTTCCAATTTTTAAACCAGGATTACACCATTCAAACACGTGCATATGATGAACAGCTCTTTTACTTGAAAACTCTCGCTCATCGTTGCTTATAACATCCTATAAAGCATTTTCATCAATTGTTCAAACATTGGTTTATCTTTTTAAATTGGGTTTATTTTGCTTGTTCTAATTGCCTGCACCGTTTCGGAGAGGATCGTTAGGATCATGCGAATACACCAGGGCAGGCCGTGTGTTTACATCACAGGCACGTAGCATCGGTGGGGGGCTTTTTTTTTGCAGCAGGCACTTTTCTAACTTTCCATATGGAAATACCATGAATTTTCCTTCCTCCACTTTTGTCAGAGCATGTAATATTGAACTGAAATTAGGGAATGTAATTGAATTAAAGCTACGATTATGCATTTTTAAATGATTTTGAGAATTTATTAATGTTTTGGACGAAGCTGCCCCCACACACTTTCATATACTATACGTGCTTGAATATCTTTTCCTATGGTTGAACATTTAATGAAATAATTTAATTTCAAGTGATATGCATGTACATTCTCAGAAATTATGATCAGCAGCGAAAATTTAAAATTTATTTCTAATAAGATATCGTAATTGAAAAATTCATGCTTCCATTGACTAAATTTGTTAAATAAGGCAAGCATTTAGGCAAGCTATTGCTTGTATATAAGAAGATATAAATCTAATAATATAAGAAAGATTCCAATTAGTTCATTCGAATAGTACTGAGAAAGAATTAACTTTTACTATCACAGAAATTGTGAGTTAACTCGTACGACAGTAGACGTAAGTCGTCAGTTTTAAGCTGTCCATCGACAGGGTGGTGAGTTCTTTCATGGAGGGTGTCTCACCCTTCTGCTTTGTTTTAAGTAGCATATTAATTTGCCGTAGCTGCGGGATGATGGCTTTCCCGACCAGCGTCTGTGTTTTTTGAATCCGTATATTTTGGCTCCAGGTTTTCCGACTCAAAGGAGTGCGGATTTCTTCGTTTAATTTTGGAGTAACGAAATTTTGCACATTCTTCGGTCTGATATATTTTTCCGAATCTACAACATTTCGAACGCCGTCATTTGTGACTTTGGAATTTGTGACTTTGGCGAGTTTTTCATGAATACTATATGTATTTGAATTACGCACATTTTTTTTATAATATGAATTCTCTCACTTGTATTTTGTGAAAACCCAATTTGAATCATGTTGTATAATATTCAAAGATCTATTCCATCAAACTACGTATCAGTAATCGGAATAGTTATGAGAAATTGTATGGATTCAAGCAAAATTGAACTCTAGTCTCGTTCAACTAGACTCTCAGCTGTATCAGTTAATCACCGAAATGCAAGAGAGACTCTCTGCTTGTCGGAGATTTACGGAGACAGCCGAGCGTCTGGATGAAAGAGCCCTGGCGTAAGAATTTATAAAATGTACTACTTCAAAAATTACTTACCTTCTACGTACCATTCAAAATCTGACTATTTACAAGGTATTTATAAATAAGTTTCCTTGAAAAACAATGCTCAAGAACTCATTACATCAAATTTATCGATTAGAACTAAATGTTGTCAGCGGTGTTGATTTGTGCTTAGGTCCAAACACTGTTACAGTTTCACTTTCGGTTTGCCTGAGTAACTGCATAGGAGAGTTGATTAAAATCAAATCCCAAAAATACGAAGAGAACAGGCAACCGTTAATTATTCTACTTTCATATAGTTAGATAAAACCATTAGTTTCTGGAATGTGATTATTACTTATATGAAGCTTAAATATCTTAAAATGACCCTAAATTAAACTCAAATTCATATATTTTTATGTTATTTACACATACAACAACCATTTAAAACATCAAATTAATTCAAATTACCAGCCATCTCAATTTCAGACCACATTCTGTACACGCTCACAGGTACGGTACTATTAATTGCAATTGAATGTTCACAGGTGATTGATGGTCTAAATTATGTTATGTCCAGAATAAAGGGCATAAAACTCTAGACCTTTGATTAAATCACAAGTTATTTGGAAATTTTTCTCTTTATCTCCTGGTTTCAAAACCACAAAAAGAACATGAGAACGTTCATGAAATTTTCTGGCTTCATATATGACAGAGAAGATTTTAATTTCATTATTTTTGAATTGTTCTGTTCAACAACCTGTGCATTGATAATACTCAATGATGGAAATGAGTGGGCCCTATATCCGGGGATCATGTTGTATGATTATCCAATAAAGTCTATCCTCAACAAACAATGTCTTGGCGAAAAATAAAGGATCTCTATTCAAGCAATAGGTATGTAGATTGCAAGAATTTTCTTAGATGATAACTGCGGGAGGCTCTTCAAACCATGATTTCAAAAGGAGAAAAAACCTGTAAAGTGATTCTGCACATTCCATAACTTCAAATTTATAACAGATGCCATGCGGATAAAAACAGTGATAATTTATTCCTGGCAACAGAGATGAACGGCGAGGAGATATCTTTGCAAATGGTTATTCCTGGCAACAGAGATGAACGGCGAGGAGATTTCTTTGCAAATGGTTTCCCCTTTCAATTTGTCAAAAGCCTCGCTGTCTTATTTTTGGCAAGTTGGGAAAAAAACTGAGATCATTACTGCTATCAGTACTATTTCCAATCTTCATCATTTCTAGGATAAACAAAGGTTCTTTTAATTATGACAACAATTTCTTTAAAAATTGGTCTTAAGTAATTGGGGACCTGTTCTAGCGATGAAAAAAAACCCAAAATTTCATATTTAATAGAGACTTGTTATTTACTAGCATTCTGGTTTCATAATTGTTGTTCTGCATAAACATTGCGTAATAATTGAAAGAGAAAAATAAAACAATATTAAAATACCTTAAAAATATACTTCATCTGTATTAAGTGAGAAAAAGATAGAATTTGGATCACTAAAGAAACCTTTTCAAAAAAAGCTTCACTGTAATTTGTTCCATCCTTTATCTTTGATGGAGCTTCCCTCGTGATCTTCATAGTTCTTAGATCTGTAAGAACGTATTTTTTGCAAAAATTATTTCCTACCTTTTTATAATGTAAGTTGCTGTTGTTTAATAACTAAAATATCCAATTGCTCCTGGCTTAGAAAGCTCTTAAACAAAACTGATTTATACACCTTTTTAAATCCTCCTCAACAAGTATGCCACAAAAAGATCACATTTGGTGACTAGTAGGGCTGCTAACAAATTTTCGTAGATGTTCTTTTAGCGCACACACACTCTCGATTATTTTGTTTCTGTGCAAGGCATTACGATTATGTATGTACTTATGATATAACTAATGTTTAATCTGACAATTTGAAGCTGATTCTCAGGCTATGTTTCATTAATAATGCAACACCATGTTTCCTTAAAGTCCCTGCGTACAGTTCAGAGATACATGCATCTTTTATTGCTTCGTGGGTTTCACATAAGGAACTTCAGGTATTTCATCAGTAAAGACATAGCTTCAGAGAATCGAATCGTAGTGACATAAAGGTCTTCCTCCTCATCTGCAAAGTTTTGTTCTCCAAAGACTCTATCAACTTTTGAGTCACCATCCTCTGGTAAATCAATATAAATGATAGGTGGTGTGTAATTAATATCCTTTCTTGCATTTATGTTCCTGAAGCTTTCAAAAGGAACAACTTAGCAGAGTGGTCTGGCTTCGTCATCTCAGGGTAAACGCTCTTCCATTGTGGTTTCCTAAACAAATCATTACCAAAGAAATTGATCACTATTAAATTAACATTGAAGTACTTCACATTCCTTTTTAATTTTGATAATCACTATAGCCTAAACTCTTGCCATCCGGTCGTTTGTTTACTACGTCTTACTGTTGGTTGTGTCCTTGCCATTGCCTTGGTTCTGTGGTTTGCTTGCATACTCTGGTCAGCTTGTTAGTTCCCTACCGGTTTCACCGGAGGGGACTATAGCTTTCCTCTGCGTCCGTCAGTCCGTCCGTCTGTCTGTCTGTCCGTCTGACTTCAGTTTTCCATATTTTTTTTCTTTATGCATTTGAGGAATAATATGAAACTTGCTGAACAGCTTCAAAATGTCAAACTACAGATCAAGTTTACACTTTTGTAGCGTCTGATTGACATATTTTCCAGAAAATTAATTTTTTATATACCAAATTAATAATGTTCGGGTTCGGTGTGTAACTCAATAAACGAGGTCAGTATTTAGTCAGTAATAATCTCGTGCGTCACTTGTACCATTCCTTTTCCTGTACCATTCCTTTTATCATTTCTAACAAACAAATGAATTCTATAAAATAGTGTCAAGCAATGTGTTGTAAATTTAATCGCCAGGGTTTTTTTGTATTCTTATTACAATCGGGTTCGTTGTCGGGTTGGGCTGTTTAACTGTTTGGTTTGATTCGGGGTACAGAGGACGGTACGAAATGATATTGTGCATAACAGTGCATTGTTTTCACAAAATTTTACCAGCGAATATAGAATAGACTTGGCGAAATTACAGGAGATGAAACAAAGAGTATTATTTTACCTATTTCCTATTTAATTTCTATATCAACTATATAGTTTTAATTTCCTCTGTTCTTTTATCTCTGATTAAAGCATGACATCTCGTTTACAATAGCTCTGAAATAGTTGTGTGCTTGGAAGTTTTCATAGAATAATACAAACCGGTAGGGGACGTGTATTGCTTATGCAATACTCTCAGAATGCTTGTTAAGTTTACTGCAGCCTGTATCGATAAATAATACACATGACTGTATATGCACTTATTTAAGATTTGTTGCTTTACTATAATAAATGAAGATGCGAGGCAGTATATAGTTCTAAATAACGCAATCAGTTTTCAGATAATTTGCAACTTTGATTTAGTAAATAACACAGTATGAACCTCTGGCATTCAGTCTTCTGAAAAGTGGCTAAATGGCAGTCAGTCACCATTCCAGACCATACATTTAACATTTACTTGATTGAATGGCAGAGCATTTTTAGCTGTGTACTTCATCGATCTTTATTTCGATGCCGCCTACAAAAGCAATACCGGAAATACTTACTTCTGTTATCGCTGACGCTTCAGGTATTGTTAAATGAGTTTCAAAAATCATAGAAAATTATGTAGTCTACAAACATTTGGCGATATTATTATAATATAATATGTATATATGATGTTATGACTTTAGTAAATTTATAAATACTACTATCATTTAACATCTGAAAGAAAAGAGCAGGTAGGTATCTCGATTAACTGATCTTTATTGATAATTTGGACAATCAACAATTCAGAAACGATAATGGATGAATCACATGTAAGTAGATAATATTCAAATAGTTGTCAAGAAATTATCCTATCTGTTTAATGTCAGTTGTTTTAAAATGATAAATACGCCGAGTATTAATTGTTTCTTGCTTTATCATTTGAACAGAATTCATCATTAAATGGTAAAATTCTGAACAGAGTATTCTTTTACATGTATTTGTTAATTGTTTCATTCGTTCGTATTTCTAATATTATATTTATAAACATACTCATTTTTCAAAATTTGAATATTTATTATGTTTTGAGAAAGAAATCAAAGGACTCTAAATATCTGTATCATTCGGACTTGAATGTTGAATTTAGACTTAATTGAGATTTTATTAATCTGATCATTATGTATCGGGTAATCTAAATCACCCGTATTTCTTTCTTAAATATTTTTTTTTTCAATTTATAGTTTTCATTTAACAAGTTGTTTGAATCTTTTTTTTACGAAATACAGTTAAATAAATTATAAATATACAATTCCTTTAAAAAAAAAATAAATATCAATTGAAGTTCAGCAGTATTATTTTATGACATTAATATGGAATTTTTTGGTTTTAAACAGTTAGTGGATTTGATGGGTCTTTGATTACAAGCACCCCTAAGCAAAAACAAAGAGGTATGAAAATATTTCTTTACAATGTACGGTTTTCGTTTAAATTATATTGCACAATTTAATAATGATTGTGTTTATTCTGATTTCCAGTACATATTGTCTACGGTACCTGTAATAATCTGCAATAATCGAAACATAATTACATTTTTTTTTCCAGATAAATTCTATTTATTATTAAAGAAGAATATTAATCGATATTAATGTTGTTGCACAAATCATTCTTTAAAATTTTCGAAATGCATATTTTCAAAATGTATATGTTCATATCTCACCTGATAAATGTGGACTCGTTCAGCAAAACTGGGGAAGCATCAACTGCATCATTGTCCAAATAAGTGTTTTCTTGATTTCCAATTTGTTGAAGAGGGTACACTCTTGGTTTCTTAGATGTTCTCATGATAACCGATCTTTAAATACAGTTAAATGAATAAACATGAATTGTTTATAGTAAATGTATACTAATAAATAAAATCAAAAATATCTATAAAATTGTATTTCATATCAATATACCTGTCGCCGTCAAGTTTGTGCCTGTAGAGTAATGATGCAGCTCTAAGTGCTACTGTTACGTCATCTGGACGGAGGATCCCAGTTCTCTTTGGATCATAATCCTATTAACAAAAATTGTTAGTTTTGCATGTTAAAAGGAAATGGCCACGATTTTATTCTGCAAAAAATCTTTTTATACTTGGAACTATGAAAACAAAAACATGGATTTATGAGCTTTGTATTTCGCATGACTTTATATTATTTGACGACTGACTCTCAAATTTTTGTTGACCCTCGGAAAAACCTTAGAAAAGCAATGATTGAATGAAAACCAGAATTGTGAAGTAAAATAAAATTTGACCAAAATAGTGACAATGCCCCTTTATATGCAATGCTTAAAGGCTTGTCTCAAAGACTGTAAATACCTGAAAGCCCGAAAAGAATGTTTCAGAATCCAGGCTTGAGATGGCTCTTTGATTATATGTTTCATTACGCACCATGCAGTATAGCTGAAGGCGGCGATCAATATTGGTAAAAATTCCCTTAAACTGCGCAATAGGCATATCACAAACGGATGCACCTGGAGGTGGAAAATGTCCAACTTTCAAAAGGCCTAACAGCTTTTCCCTCATGTCCAGCAGCCATTCTATTCGATTGTCAACAGGAACTCCGGCATCATCAATAGCATTGTCCCACTGTCTTATAAGACGACACCATTCTGCCTCATGATAGAAACCCATATCTTGAAGCAATTTCTGCGTTCCTTGGCTAAATGTTGTTTTAGCAAAAGCAGTGCTCTGTTTATCTCTGAGTTCTTTTACAATTTCAAGTGACAACCCACATGATTTGCCCTTGTCTGATTCTGCTGCTTTCCACCAAGCCTCCTTTCTAATGTTCATTCCACTCATACTTTTAGAGCAACATCTAACTCTGTTGTTTACGAAAATGTGATGCGGATCAATGATGGGCTGTATCAACTGATTTTCTGCTAAGCATGGTTGAGCATACCACTGCGGAATATGATTAAATGAACCTTGAAACTGATTTCCTTCATTCCATTCTTTGAATTTTTCAGGGAAAATCATTTGTGCATACGCTACGTTAACAGCGTCTACAGACCATGATCTAATATGCTTCTCGGTCATAGCTTTTAGGGATTTGGGTGATTTGGGATTTACTTCAACTGTAGAACCGTCCCCAAATTTAGCAGACACAATTGCAACAAGCTGATGTTTGAGCAGTTTTTGAGATGTTTTTGCAATGAGTTTTAGTTCGTCGACTCTAAAGCATTTCTTTATCGTTGAAGCATTTTTAAAGCATTCCCTAAAACTTTCTTCAGAACACTCCAACATTTTGACCTCTCGCCATTGTTAAGTGATATTAAAGTTTCACGCAAAGTCTTAAAGTCTGTTGTACATGCATCTGTCATGTCAACCCCTGAATCCTCAGAATTAGTTTGATCTTCCTCATTTTTCTTGGCATTTCTATAAGTTGCCATCTGTCTAGCTTCTGTGATGGACTTCATCGTCTCTTCGTCCAGTTCTTTCAAAAGATCCTCTGGTAAATACTTTAAGATGTCTATCACTGCATATTCTTTGTCAACTTTGGATTCATCTTTAGATTTGACACTCTTTGATTTTTTATTCAGTGCTTTTGTAATGTTTTGTGGAGATCCACATTGGGAGGAAGAATGCAAAAGAAATGAAAGCTTCTCATTTTTTGGCATCTTGTATACCTTTTCCCATAGTGCTTTCATGAATTTGCATACCGTAAGAGGTTTTCCAGAAGCATCCGAAACGGCCAGTTCAAGAAATTGTCCATCAAATGCAATGACTGTTACATTTAAATTCCTGGAATTACAAGCTCGTATTGCTTCTCCTATAAAGTTTCGTGCCGTTGTCATTGTTAAGCTAAAGCCACTGAATACATATTGTATTGGAACAGCATGACCAGCATATGGAGAAAATGGGGTTGACAATCTATGTAGATCAGATACGACAGTGACGATTACCTCCTTGGCAGGTTTTCTTAGAATGTCAGAAGTGTCCTTAAACGCATTCATTGTACTTTCCAGTGATGCAGACAGGTCTGCAAAGGTAAAGATCGTCGGCTGAACATCTACATATGATCCATGTTGCATAAAAACTCCATCAATACTGGACACATCTGGACATTTACAAGCCTGATATCTTAATGATGGAAATTCCGCAATGAACTGGCATTTCCTAGCAAATTCATCAAGTTGTTTACCCACTGCATTTGCAAGAGGGTCACGCCGCGTAGGTCGTTTTGTTGTTGATTTTCCATACAAAACCTCTGCGATTTTCCAAACTTCTTTCCAAATGTCTACGTCAAATGATCCATCAAATAACGTTGCAGATTCTGGAGTGAAGCTTAGGTATACTAAGCGATGACATTTCTTTGCTGACATCTGACTGAGCACCTGTGTAGTATAATAGTTTGGAAAATTGTAATGAACACCCGTGGTTCTCTTGTTATCTGGATTGGGGCATTTAAATTTGAATGCCACTTCTGTATTTCCGGCATAGTCTACGCCTGACCCATTTACTCTTATCACAGCATATGAGTCACCAAGTGGAACCATCTCGCATCCATCCTCCCTATAAGATAAAGTTGGAAAATATACTGGCAAAATCTTTCCAAGAAGTGTTGCTAGAGCATTGTTTTCGTTATTTGTCCCATAATCGAATAGATTTTGAAGTTCCACTGAAATCGGTTTTTGTATGCCATGAAAAACTTTGTCATACTGTTCTTGTTGATCTTTAAGAGTTCCAAAACCAAGAGCTTTATAAAGTGTGCTTCCTGTTATTCTACTACTCTCTCTTAGCTTACACCATCTCTGTGATCTTTGTTTTGTTACTCTAGCAGATATTTCATCAGCAGCTAATTCAAAACTATCATCTAACTTTCGAAGGCATATGTAATTTGACTGTTTTTCAAAATCAACGACAACATTTCTTCCCCTCACATAATTGTGACTCGTTCCATTTATGCAGGATACAGCGTATCCAATGCTGTCGACGCAGTCTAGAAGCTGTGAGATCATATTCTCAGATTGCAATATTTTGGTCTGCCAGTAGCTAATTGATGGTGCAAAGCGACTAGTTTTCCAATCTCCTTCTACTAAGGAAAACAAACTTTCTAAATATAGTTTTCTACTCAAGATAAGATTTCGTAGTTCCTTAATCCTATTGCTCATGTTTGAAATTGTAATTAGTAATGCGTTCTTCTAATCTTTTTTCTTGTATGTTAAGACTTTGCTGATTGTGCAAATCATCAGCAGGTAATGATGATATAACACTTTGTACAAGATTAAGTTCATCTTTCAGTCTCTGCTTCTTTTCATTTAATGTAGGACTTGCTTCGTGCCCCATCATATCTTCATCGCCAACTCTTCCGAATCCATTAGCAAGTCTCTTTCCATCAATAGACAATTTAACATCCTTTGACTGATGTGTTTTTGCAAATGCATCAAGGGTTAAGGTCAAAATTCCTGGTTCTGTGGCATCGTCTCTATAAGGGGCTGCTGCTTTCGACAAAACAGGATCAGATGGAACGGCAAAGTTAATTTTACATTCTGATGTGCTAATTCTAACATTTCCCAGTCCCTCGCCTTTATACCCACGAAAAATATTTACTCCCTTTCCCTTGAAGAGTTTTTTAACTATCAAACAAAATGCCATTGATTTTTCAGAATACCGCATTGAAGATGCTGTGGGGTTTGAAAAAAAAATTAGCAACATCAAATAACAAGTTGAGCGTTATGTTGTCAATAAGTTGGCCAGAACAAATGCACTTAACAACCGTGATAAAATCTTCAATGATGTTGTTTTCTTGCAAAATAGGGATAGCTTCTGATATGAGTTCATAAAGTTCATGCATATCTGTTTGAAAACCCTCAGAAAAATAATTGTTTTCTGTAGTTTTATCAATTTCCTGGTGTTTTTCCTCCGATGATCGTTTGAAAGAAAGATTTCTAGCTTGGATATTTATATAACATTTCAATCCATTTTTAATTTTGGATATTATGTCACTAACCAAGATACCAAAATGTATGCTTCGGTACACTAATTTTCCTACACTTTCATCAAACAATTTTTGTCCTATGCTAAATTTCTCATTCTTCTGTGTCCATTGACAATTCAATGTATGATTAAGTACTTCATTCGGATCTGATGAACTAAACCCACAGGAGAGAGCATAACATATGTAGTTCTCATCTGAAAAAAAAATCAATTTGTATATTAGTGGTACGTATATCTTACCGATGGTACGCATACAGAAATTCTTATTTGTTTTATGGTACGCATATCTGTTTTTGTAGGTACGCATATCATCGAGATTTTCATTAATGAAGAAAATATCAATTAATATGCAGTTTTGGTTTATTTCATAGGTTGCTACATGTGAAGACTCAGTAGCTCTTCAAACCCGCTGAGATACGATGTGAATAAATAAAAAGAGTTGTGTAAACTTACGAACCTGCAGAGGTCATCGCTATCTTATGATATGCGTACCAAATGGTACGCATATCGGCTTAACACCAGTGACAATGCTAAATACTAACAAAAGAAAATATCTCGGAAAAATGTTTAGAAAAAATAAAAAAAGTATATTTTAAAAATAGTTTTGAATCATTGAAATAATAAGAAAAAAATGTGACAGCTGTGACAGTGTCGAAACGCGGACATTTTAGTAGTCTTTCCAGTCAAGAAGTAGAATATACATCTCGTCAATACCTTATGACAGTAAAAGGATGTTACCCCATGTTTAAGCACAAAGGAAAATTTCAAAATAAAACTGTTTTCACAAGCTTGTAATATTTGATGGAACGTGAAAAGGTTGACTTTTACTCTATCTGCCTCTTCATACAAGCAACCACAGACTGCACCCAAAAACCCTTTTCAACTTTCAATTGTTGGGATTAACCCTCGGAGTAGAGAGGTAATCACAGTTTTCGGGCCGAGGATTCTTCTCCGATAAAGCAGTTCTTTTTTCATCATTCTATTTTGTTTGCCGATCACGAACAATAGATTTCAGAATCTTGGAAAGTTCTGCTTTAATAGACGGCCCCGTCTGTTCAGAAGAAGTGATTTTGTCTGAAAGGTTAGACAAGATTGAAATATTACTGTCTGGCTTGGCTTCCTCTTTTTCTTGAGAAGAGTTTCCTTCTACAGAGAGATTATCTATCTCTATATCATCGTTAGATGATTTCCTTTTCTTAGAAGCTGGATCCTCACAAAAAGTGTCAATCCGCGCATTAGTGGATATACTTTCTTCAATCACCAAAGACTGAAATTCTTGAACCTGTCTTTGTTGTGATTCGATCAGGAACTTAATCGAATCGCTTAACGACTCCGGAACAGATTACTGTTTCTTTATCGGAGTACTTGTATTTTGAGGACTTCCGAGATTACTCGGGGCATTTGCCGCCTCAGTATATATATCCAAATGGTCGTCAACTTCCAATTCTATAGCAAGTCTTTGCAATAACGAATCGGCCATATTTCACAACGTAATATTCCGCGTAAAATAAATTTCACGATAACAATTATAACCAAAGCACGTGCGCTCGCACTGGGAGTAGTAGCAAAACTGATCAGGGAACTAGCAAGCATATGTCACATGACACCACGTGACTGGATGCCGAATGAGGATGATAAATCACCAGCTTTTTCGGGAAATCGTTCAGGGATTGACTTTCTGTTTATCTCTGTCGTAGCCTGGGTAAAATTGAAAGGTATTTTTTGCACAGATTCGCACTTTTGCTTATATTCAGGCTGTTTTGAGTTTGGAACATATCCTCTTCATATGAGCTAAAAATAGACTTATATGAAAAACAAAAAAATGAATAAAACAAATCAATCTAATATTTATACTGAGCTCACGCTTGACTGAGTGTTGAAGCCAAAGAATTTCCTAGTGAAGCACCGAGATTTGCGACAGCATCACTTAGCTGTTGAAAATAGCACACATCTTCTGTTACTGTTTGAGTTCTGATGGCGGAAGTTGGTAAGTGATGTAGATTTGAATGTGTTTATAGCAGTGCTGCACGTTGTACGTCTAGGTTTTACTGTTGGTGTTAAAGAGAATTCGGTGTTTTCTTCGGTGTCTTCAACATCATTATCATTTGCTGGATCACAATTTTGCACATTTTTAAGAATAAAACACGGTTTTCATTTTCTGAAGCGGAATCAGAAAAAGTTGAATCAATGTAATCTTCTTAAACACAAATTCACCCGTGTCTAGGATATTTCCTGTTGGTCAAGAACCATCAGCAAGTTGAATGGTGTACACATTTTCGCCCGGGGCAGCAATAACTCAATATGACGTTAAAGGGGCATGGTCACGATTTTGGTCAAAAATTAATTTTTTGAGTTTAATGCTTACAATGCGTCAGTAAGGCATTTTTAATTGGCAAACAAAATTTGAGTTCATTTGTTGAGTTTTAAGCGAGTTACAGAGCTTACAATTTTTCGCCATGTAAACAAAGCCTTTCTTTACATTTTGAATGTCGACAGGAACTTCCAGTTTTAAACTTCAAATGAATGTGCTAATTGGTCGGAAATGTTTTTATGCTTATTGCTAGCGCTCTCGAGCGCTAGCAACTACGTTAGTCTTTTTCACTGGAATACGCATGCTCGACTCCATAGTAGGGGATTCTGGGAATACTGTACTACTGTAGATAAACTGTACCATATTAATTTCGTTTTATATCATCATCACATGAAGTTGTGTTTTATTGAAAATGTCAAAAAAGTAACAATAGCTTAGGTCTTATAATGCAAAGTCATTTAAAATATTATAATAAATGGCTAGCTTTATCTTAAATTCATTCAAGCTCGGAAAACAACCTCGGACATGTTTTCCGAGCTTGCCGGAAAGGCCCGAGAAGATACGAATTTACACAACAGTACCAAATGGCAATGGTTCTTGAAAATTTTCACCTCGAAATTGAAACATAATATGATTAAGGCACAGTCAATGAGCTATGCCATTGCCGATGTGTAGCCCACTCTAGATTCACAATTTTAAATTGAGACCCCACTCCAGCACAATTCCAGTACACCACTGTGCCTTCTTATTGTTAATTAATCGATTCAGGAATTTAAACCAATGTTTTAGAAATCTGCTTCTGTGTTTTAGGATGGCTACGGCGCTAGCTCACCAATCTTTTTAAAAGATAAGCTTGTAATGAACAAGAAGATAGCCAAATCAGCTTGAAAAAGATTTTTTACTGGTATATTGAACCTATGTAAACAAAAACAGGGCACGAGCCTTGTTTACATGACGAAGAATTGTGAGCCCTATATCTTGCTTAAAACTCATTGACTGACACCAACATTTCATTTGATCATAAGAAATGCATTCCTAAAGCATGGTAAATATTAAAAACAGAAAAATAAAATTTTACCCAAATCGTGACCATGCCCCTTTAAATCCCACCTTGACACCATTGTAAACAACCAGACTTTTGAAATTTTGCAACTTCATTCCAATATATAAATGCGTCGTTTCTACAAATACATGATATAAATCAGAATTACTCAACTGTAATTAAACATGTCCTATTAAAACATTTTATTCATATGCACGTTAATTTAGGTAAGTATAAAATTATCAGTCAAAATATATCCGTATTAAACAAGAATCATATAGATGCAAACATTAGGATACAATTCTTTATCTCTAATTAAGGTGGTATGGGTCATCTGTCGATATTAATGTGGATTAAAGTACTATATAATTGAAAAAAATTCACCGGTTTAGAATTTTCAAATTTTACAATGTTTAACCAAAAAATAGCTTTTAAAAATATTTGAAAAGGTAAAAATTGTAGAACGCCCATCGCGATTTGAACTCATGACTTACAGGTTCAAGTAAACCCTCTGACCCACTGCGCTACGGAGTTAGGTGACCATTTTTGAAAAGAAACTACTTATATAATTACACTTTATTTTATTGTTTATTAGTGCCCTATCGGTTTCGCCGGAGGGGACTATAGCTTTCCTCTGCGTCCGTCAGTCCGTCTGTCTGTCCGTTTGTCCCTCCGTCCGTCTGTCTGTCCCACTTCAGTTTTCCACGCTTTTTTTCTTTATGCGTTTGAGGAATAGTATGAAATTTGCTGAACAGCTTCAAAATGTCAAACTACAGATCAAGTTTACATTTTTGTAGCGTCCGTCTGATTGACATGTTTTAGAGAAAATTGATTTTTTATATTCCAATTTTTGAATGTTCGGGTTCGTTATCGGGTTCGGTGTGTATTGAATAAACAAGGAAAGTATGTAGTCAGTAATAATATTGTGCATTACAAGGGCCATTCCTTTTATTGTTTCTAACAAAAAATAAGTTCTATAAAATAGTTTCAAGCATTGTGTTGTTAATTTAATCGACAGGGTTTTTTGTAAAATTACAATCGGGTTCGTTATCGAGTTGGTCTGTTGATTCAGGGTACAGAAGACGGAAAAAATGATATTTTGCATAACAGTGCATTGTTTTCACAATTTTCTACAAACCGGTAGGGGACGTGTATTGCTTATGCAATACTCTCAGAATGCTTGTTTCGATAAACAATACGTCACAACATGGAAGTGTCCCATACCACCTTAATTCATGCAAGTAGAATTTACCATTCTACTGAAGTTATCAAATTAATACAGACATAATTTACAATAGTTATCAAAATAATAGGTTAATACAAATAATAATAATATATGCATACCCTGTGTAAGGGTGGAACAGAGGGTACAGAAACTCTGTTAGGAAGCTATAAAATGTAGGTAAGCTACATAGCTGGATTTAGGGAACTACCATTTCTCTAACACCAGGAGATGGATCCTGCGTGCCCCCGCATACCCGCGGGGGTAGTCAACCACCAGGTTTCCTCAAGTTAAGTTCCCAGGTGGGGGCGGGGGAACTCGGAAGGAAACTCTATTCCCGCCGCCCTACCCTACGGGCAGCCCAGGGCTCAAGGGCTCCAGCCGGCTCTGCCTCAGGCAGAGCCTGGTCGCTTTCTTGGTCTTCCTGGTCCTCGGACTCCTCTACGCTGATGCTCCCTAAGACCTGGGGGGGGGATTCGGGGGAGTACCAGTCCTCAAGGCAAGGAGCCGGGGATGTAGGCGGCTAAAGCTGGGACAAAGAGGGCGACCACCAATCAGTTCCTGGGCCCACAGCTCCTGATAGTCACGCCGCAGGTCCGGGCCCAACCGGGAGACCAGGTGCGCCTGCACTCTCCAATGTATCAAGAGGGCCGGGTGCAGGCGGTCGAACAGAGAAAACCGGGGGGGGGGGGGGGGCTCCTCTCCCACATACCAGCAAAGGGCATTCATAGCCTGGATCGAGTATCGTAGCACGCACCAGACAACGTTCATAACGATTACATGTATGGAAATTTGCAAAGACCTTTTATATTTTCGGATAGGAAAGACTTGCATTCTCCATCATTAATTTTTATCAGCTGATACACTTGTTATAGCTAGGCTGCATATGTATGTTTTAGAATATTTATAAGAATTGTAGATTTTTTTAATTTTTTTAAATTTATTTAAATTACAGGATAAAACAGCTGAAATTGCTGTAAAAAGCCATAAGGAGATGCAAAGTTGACTTAACTGAAACTTAACAATGGTGGAGCATGAAACAATCAGTCAGAAAAGGCACTCAGCTTAAAAACCGCAGCAGTAAGGGTGCAATGAGACGATTGCCTCACGATACAATACGTATAATAGTACATACTTTAAGAGACGATATGTACATGTACCTTTATTTTAAGATGTTTGTTGTGTTCTAAATAAAAGATGAAAAGAATAAACAATGACAAAGATGTTGGTTACATTAAATTTCTACACTTTTATACACTTTTAAAATTTGTAGGTAAATATACAAACAAATTAAACGGCAAGTGTCTTTACATTTTACATTATCTTGATTTAACACATTCATATAAACATTTCAGCATTAAGCTTGTATGATGTCAATTTCATTTACATCACGATCGTGCAACTTAGCTGTTCTATTTGTTGTGTTGCTTTGAACGCAGCTGCTTTCTGGCATAACTGATCCTTTCTGTAATTGCATCATTTAGTTGTTGCTCAGTTGGTTTGTCAAATCCAAACGTCCTGCTCAGTAAATTACGTGTTAAATCTTCTTTATTTAATTTTCCTTTTAAAACATAATTTTAAAGGCAATTGGTTTTTTTCCTTATAATCTCAGGAAGACAAAATATTGCACCATACCACAATGATACTAGGATAATATATAATCATGTAATATAATATGAAATAGATTTTAATGAAAGGACTGTCAAAGTTCATATAATAGTTATCATAATTTTCTAACTTTTCTAAGAATAAGAAAATTGATGCATACTTTTCAATGTTTTAGTTTTGTCTTTGTCCAGTGGAGGTCGAGCATCTCCCTGTTTGACTCTGCCTATTCCTTGCCCTTTCGAGTGAGCTAAAACGTCTAACGGAAAAAAATGTCTGATACAAGTTTGTAGCACAGGGTAAATCCAGGCTTTGTGGACTTTCTAGCTGCTGGTGTAGCATTTATTAATCCATCCTAATCAACTTCTATAAAGATTTACAAATGGATTAAAAAGAGACTAAATGATTTAAGAGTACATGTACTGATAATTCAAAATTACTAAAATATTAACTTTACCTTACGAAAGTCTTGGTTTCCCCGTGTGTCTTTCCTAGGTGATCGTCGAGGAGTAATTGGTGATGGTTATGTGGTGGAAGCTTGGAATGATGCCGCTGTCTGAGGTGGCTGAGGAGATTAAATATACCAAGGTTCCAATACTTTTTGTTGCTTGTTACTGCTATATCTATTCTTTTAAATCAAGGTTAAAAAAATGAAAATTTAAAGGCAGAATAAATGGGGGTTTTTTTGTACTGATTTTGAAATTTTATACGTAAAACGTTTTATGACTCTTAATGTGCAACAGCTTGTTCATTTAGGTCGTTTGTACACCCACAACAGTTTTTCTTTAAAAGATAAAAATGGAATTATTTTAAAAGTTTTTCGAAGTACGCAAAATATTGATAATCAAATCATATCTTGCATTTACTTTGTTTAAAAATTACCAGAACTAAAATAAAAATAAGTAGCTTAAAGGTTTGAAGGTTCTGAATTGGAAACATTATTTAATTCTATTGAGTGCCCAAACTTGTTAAAAAGTGGGGAAATGATAAAGAAAGGAAGGTATATTCTAGATGGAATTATCTTACTTTGAATTTAGAAAAAAATGTGTGCTTTTTAGAATATGTACCACAACATGAAAAACTTGACACATTCAAAAGACTTGATTTCAATAACCACATTATATGTGGTTAAAATTATTGTAATTTTTATTTTTAACTATTATGACATGGCTTAGAATATGCAAGAATGTCCGCCCACATACTGTCTCCATGCCTCGGAGATCATTGCGTAGATCTAAAATCAGGAAATTAACACCTAGGTCCACTGGTTTTGCTATCCCTAAGGGAAAATTGCTTTCTAGGATCGCAGTTAAGTTGGATGAAGAGTCGATACCTGTCTGATTGACTATGGCCTGTAAGGTTGAGTTGTCACTGACTACATTCTCCGTCGAGGGCTTGGTTGAAGACTGAAGGTTCCTACTTTGAAGAAACTCCTTCACCACCGACTCAATTACTGGTAGGGCTGAAGCCATACACATACAATAAAGAGCGCTGGGGGTCTCGCCCTCGTCCACAAAACGTCCCATACAGTTTACCAGTTAATAAACACAAAAACGCCGGATAAATTACCTCTCTAAAACCGTAACTAATATCCCAAAGTCCTCGGAAAATTCCAGAATGGTTAACAAGAAAGACATCGGTGAAAGCATCAAACCCTTTCAAAAACTTTCCGAACTAAATGTAAACGTTGACTAGAAAAAATGGCGAGTGGCGCTTAAAAGCTGCGCATGCGCAATAGTAAACTCTGACAATTTATATATAGTTAAAGGCGGTACATAGGAATCAGTATCCATAACTGTTTTATGTTCATAAATATATTTTCAGTTCATTTTTGCACTCAAAACAAGAATTAAGTATTTAACATATTATTATGAAATTTAGCTTTACCCGTGTCGCTGACACCGGCTTAGTTTTCTCTTTCTTAGTTTTTCTGAAGGGTCAGAAGATCAGTCCCATTCCGCTGCAACCACAACATATAAAAGTTGACGTGTACTATTCACTGTCAAATAAAACAAAAATTATGAACAGCTTTAATATTATAATGTAATTAATAATTAAATGTTATATAACTATTGTAATAATAAAATGAAGTAAACGTTGAATATGATATTGTTATGTAATTGATGATCAAGAACATTGTAATACTACTGAAGTAACCATTGTAATACTAAACATAAATGTTAAGCAAAATACCTGTTCACGATCCACATTCATCCGGATGTGCCATCCTTCGCGATCGTTGTTAGTCCGTTGTTGTGGACAGACCAGGATGGGATTGGCCAAATTGTGCGGGTGATCCACGTTTCCTCCACGTAGGACAGCAGGCTCAACAGGACCAGACGGTCTTCTCTCTGAAAAACCAATTGCTCAAAGACAGGCCTGTTGTGCACCGCTGGCATGAGAAGGAGCGCTATCACCTTCAGCACGAACATGTTTACATCGTCCAATTCTATAACACCACCTGAAATCTTGCTGTTACTATTATATTCATATTGTAACTAACGTTTGTATAGATAAATATTTGTAGGAATATATCATAGTTATAAAACTACTGTATCAAAGTTTTTATTTCGAATTATATCCTACGTGCAGTCACAAGTTCTACACTTTCGGAACGTACACCCGGTTAAACTCTCCCTGGGGAAGACTTTCCACAGAGCTCTCCACAATCCAGCCTCAAATACACCATGAATGTCGTGATAGAAGGCTCCTTTGGATGGTAGGTGATTCAACAACGCATTCCAGAGCTGAAATTAAAATAGTGAAATGTATTTCCAATTCATCAACATTCTTAGAAATTATTGATCTTTTTTTGTTATTTTATTAATTGTTCAACAAAACCATTAGTTATATACTAGTATATTAAACATACATTCCTGTAGTCCTTCGTACGTTTTCCTGACATCAAGAACATATAATTTATCATGTTTATCCGAGCATCTCAGTGAGATTAAAATTTTCATTGAAACACATTATACATTTAATTAAATATATTTTAAAACCTATCATATTATATCATATATAAGTTGGATCCTGCAAAGACAGGGATAATCGGAGCCGAGATAGAAGTTGCCCGGAACAAAGAAGAGTCCTGCTTGCCTTTGGATGCCGACCCCCTTCTTTGGTGACCTCAAATTCAGGAGATATTCCTTTCCTAGCTAAACTTTGCTTTGTATTCAGGGCACAGTATTCAGGGCACTTCTTTGCCCAGCGAGCAGGTATTTTTCATTGCGGGTGCCATTGTTGCAAAGCTCTGCACTTCATCACGAAATTGTTGAAGTTTTGATTAACATGAAGTTGTAACATAAAATTAAACTTGAAATGGGAATGAATACAAGGCAATATACCTGCCTTAAATGGACTGTTTAACCATTTCCACGACTAAGATGAGGCAGAATTTAAACGTAATACAGAGACGGAAATCAAGTGTAAAATAGAGACGGAATTTTGGTGTAAAAATTGAGGCAGAACTAAGGTGCAAGGAGAGACCGATTTCTGTAAATCAACTCAAAATCTTCCAGGTGGATATTTTCCCCCTAATTTTCATTTTAAGCCTGAAATTTCAAGGCTGCTTTCTGCATTACGTACAGGTACCTAGCATCAAAGCATTTTGGACTGAAAATCTTAAATTGGACGATACATGAGGTAAATAACTTAAGTATAATTAATGAAATCCAGTTTAGACAAATTAAGAAAAACTCGTTATGTCGCATGTGCATGTGATCGGTGCATTTTGTTTTACGAACCTTAAAATGGTAATAAAATGAAATAAGAAAAAAATAGGATGAGGTTTCGAGGATTCTGAGAGAGAAATACGTAAGTGCTGTGCAAATAAAAACATCGAAATCCTAAAGTCGCCAAACAACAAACACACCAAGCCAGAGGAGTTGTATTGCTTACTAAAATTTATTCAATTAGTACAATTATTCTGTGTTAAGATGTGCCCAACTACCCAATATTGAAGAAAACCCAAACATTGTCATATACTGCTGGGTAGTCTAGGTCAAATACATAACAACATCCAGTAAGTAGTATAGCTGCTGTCCGGATACATTGGGTGGTGTCAAAAATTTTGAATCTGAAACATTGTAGATTACCAACACTTCTTCGTTTTTGAAGAAAATCACAGCAGGTGGCGATTCCTTTTCTGATTCAAGATTTTTTTTTTTTATATTTTCCAACGACAGAACATTTTAAAATATACAGGTTTAAATGAATAAAATACTATTAAAATAAATACATTTCATAAAAACAGTTTAGCATTGAATTATCTTGGTTTGAGCCCCAAAAATTCTTTAACTTAAATACCATGACAACTTTTATGCATCTCTTTTACTTTTGGCCTTTGCCTCTCTTCGTTGAAACTAGATCCTCTAATGCCTGTAATATGTCCAACTCTGGTTCCTATTATATTTTAAAATTAAAATTTGTATTTTTAATATGAATCATGTTTGTTCTTTGGGTGTTAAATACATGTATATATTTTAAACAAGGCGACCATTCTAACATAAAAGCAACACCTACTTCTTCTGGCAGTGATTTCTGTTTTGATGCCACCTGGAATAGTGACTCGAGCTTTGTAGGCAAATCGTTTTTCGCTTTTTCTGGGTTTGCCTTGTTCCGAATCGAGTAAAATTCATGACGAACCATCAATATAAAAATTATTAAGACTACTACATGTAGATAAACTTACTTTTTGAACATGTCACATGGTTGTTCCAGTCTTCGATGGGTATATCATTATTGGTGGCCTCCTTTCCTTTGTCTTTGAAAGCGGAACTTCTTAGAGACACCACTGCGCAGCACTGTTACGGTTTACTTTATGGTCGCGCTGACCAGAAAGTACGGGAAATGTTAACTATGACATCACACAAAACAAGTCGTCAAAAATGCTAATAAATAAAGTAATTTCTGATTGTTATGGGTACGGAAACATTAAACTAGATTAAAATTACCTATGCGTGCAATATTTGTATAGAACGGACTGAATGTTATTATGTAACCTGTACAGATCCCCTGTATGTTTCCCTAGATGGGCCCCTTATGCGTATGTGTGTGTTTCTGTGTAGAAGACGAAGACTCCATTCCTGTGTGTAAGCATTAATAGCTACTTTGCTGTACTTTGACCTGCTGTGTGCGGTCTGAGGCTGCTGTGTGCGCCTCACCTTGTCAGAGACTCACTGCTGTGTGCGCCTGTCGACGTATCATAACATTGTTTCGTGTACTTTGTTTATGTACCTCGGATAATAAATGTCATTACAACATTGGCGGCGAGATAAAACGGCGCTGAACATCTGGCCATGTGCTTTTAGCTTTAAGATATTATCGATCGGAGTTATTTTCAAAACATCGCTCTAAATCCTAGATTTTCTTTGGAATGCAACTAAATTAGATAGGTTTGTGTATATTTCAGTGAATTTATAAGTGGTTAGGTGCTTTTTACAAAAATTATCAATCGTTCGAATTTCCTCCATATGTGAGGATATAATCTTTTACATGTTGTACCATAGCTTGGCGAGTTTTAAATCCGACCACTATCTCGAGTAAAAACAACATCAACAAAGTTGTTTTTAGCGCGTCCATAATACTCCACAGTAAGAGCTTCCTCCAGATCAAAATTGCCAAAACTCAAACACGGATAAATGACTCAACTAACTTAGTTCGACGTATAAATCTCATTTTTAGCTCGAGTCAAATGAATATCGGCAATGGCTTTGTCAGAAAGACTCTATTTTAATATTCCTCTCCATGAATGCGGACAAGTAGAGAAACGTGTGTTAAAAGAAATAGGGGTATCCTGTTTAAAGGTTTTATAGAAAGTCAGTCACGTGATAGGAAAGCGTTTAAAAAGAAGACTTGTTTTGTGGACAGAATGAATAGCGGTAGCCAATCGAATTTGACATTTTCCATTCACAGTTTCGCGACATGCATTTCTCAAATAATATTGTTTTGCTACGCGCCCTCGTGTCATTATGACCACGCCCATCGGGTATCTGCACATAACCAACAATATTATATGGGGTAACTACTACTAGTAAGTAATACATTAGGATATTTTCCTACCAGTGATTCGTTGTTATATAGAGGGCACGGTTCGGAATTGGGATGTTGACTTGCCACTTTTAGTAATGGCTCTTCACGCAACTGAAAATCGTTTAACAGGGTACACACCAAACAGTTTAATGCTAGGACGTGAAGTTGTTTTACCAGTCGATATTGTCACTGGAATGGCAAGCCTTACTTTGACTGACTATGAGCCAGATGAGTGGGTGAGACATCTAGACTGGACAAGGTTTTGGCGGAAGCCCATTCATTTGCTAGGAAACAACTTGACAGTGTTCAAAGGAGACAAAAAAGGCTCTATGATATGAAACTCAATAAGAAGGCATACTCAGAGGGAGACCTTATGTATAGGCTTAACGAAGCAACAACGGTGGGCCAAAGTCGCAAGTTACAGTCACCTTGGAAAGGCCCGTACCTAGTTATCTCCTGTGATCCTCCTTTGTACACAATCATGGATCAGAAGGAGAGGCAGCTTACACTGGTTCATGACAAATTAAAGATGTGCAATGCCATTGTGGATGAGACGTTTACGGAACACCTTCTTTTCAGGAGATAAGAGCCTCTCTAAAAGGACCTGCGATGACCACACAAGTGATATTGCTAGGGAGGGCCCAGACGACTCACACAAAGTCGGAGGCAGCGGCCGAGATTCCGAGAAGTCGGACGACACAACCGTCATTCACGACACAGTGGCTAGCAATGTTGGTGAAACTGGTGATCAAGAATCGACTGTCACCACTAGGGAGGCAGGAAGATAAAGCCTGCACATCTGAAGGACTACTTCTAACCGTAACTCTTGTTACTTGGTACTTATTTTTATTGTGCCAGGCAGGCATGGTCTTCATACTTACTGAGGTTATTTACCTCAGTAGGGTACTAACACTGTTACGATTATTGTCAGTGTTCTCTTATATATTAAGTGTTTTCTACTGTTCACAGGATTTGTGTCTGATTTCATGGAGGAGGCATCATGTGTGCCAGATTAAATTATATTCCTATGTAAAAATTAGAACCCCCCCCCCCCAATTGTGGCCCCACCTAACCCCTAAGAGCATGATTTGCAAACACCTGAATCTACGCTATGTGAGGATGCTTCCACACAAGTATCAGCTTTTCTGGCCAAATTTTTGAGAAGAGGATTTTTAAATTTCAAAATTTAAGTCAAAAAAGTAAAAAACAAACAATTTTTTGGTTTAAAGTGCACCAGTTTTAAGATCAATTTAATAATATATTGTTTATTTTCCCTAGGCAAATTAAAGAGTACTAAGTGTCTGACATTAAGTAAGAACAAGTGAAAAGTTGTCAATGTGACAGCAAACCGGGTTTTCTTTTATGTGAACTGTATCCATAATCAATGTCAACCCGTATCCAGTGAAATGGAGTACCCTATATGCAACATTTTGCCAAAAAATGACTAAGTTCAAAAGCTAGTATTTTTTAAAATTTATAATCAGAAATCAAAATCCTAGCAATATGCACGCCTCTAATATATGTACAATTGATCTGCAAAAGAACAACTTCCTATCTTTAAAACTGTAGGAGGAGTTATCCGTAAAATGAGGGTACCCTATATGCAATATTTTGCCAAGAAATGACTAAGTTTAAAAGCTGGTATTTTTTCGATAAATTATCAGAAATCAAAATCCTAGCAATATGCACACCTCTGATATATGTACAATCGATCTGCAAAAGAACAACTTCATATCTTGAAAACTGTAGGAGGAGTTATCAGTTCAATGAAGGTACCCTTTTTGGTAGCCGCCCGCCCGCACGCCATTTTCACCATTTTAATAACCGGATTTTTCCGTTGGAAAACCCGGTTAAAAATCATCAGTCAGGATACGACCAAGTCGAGGATTAAATATGCTGACAAGGTCCTTGATTCAACCATAAAAGTACGAAAAGTTGACTTTAGACTGTTGATTGCCTGTTTTATTAACATTAGCTTACCTTGCTATGTTAGAAAATCTTACAAATCATCCTCTCAAAAACTAAAAGAGCGAAAGAGGCGCAATGTTTAACATAAGAACACATGTATGCACAAAATGAAGAGCCATTAAGAAAATAACAATCACTCTTCTTTAGTGTATGAATATTTTGTTTGATCATTTTATATGTTTACATTTAACACACCATCAATTCTCAAATAAAGGTGATGTATGTTACGTTGCCCACACAGCTACAAAATAATTTGCTTATGAAAATAAGATGTTGTTTTTTAAGTTCTTTGTTTAGTTTGTATAGGTAAACCATTTGGCAGTAACGTTTCTGATCACTCTTTGCGTGCTCATATCCTTAGTCCATCACCTGGCCGGTCTGCAATGAATAAACATTATAATCATAATAGTAATAGGATTAAAGGTCTACTTTTTGTAAGAAAAAAAGAGTATTTACATATAACAACAAATAGCAAAAAAAGAACATTAGCATGTTTTACTCTTTGCGTAAAGTATTAAAGTTTGTTCAAAATAAGTTTTAGTAAACGCATTTTGTCATGAAGTAACACATTTCTGCAATGCTTTATTTTACAGTTTTCGGACAAAAATCGGACACATCTACTTTTAGTTTTCATCTATTGAAAATAACTCACAACTATTTCGCCGACAGCGGTTGGCACATTCGATCAACGTTTTGAAATTGTTTTGGTTTCCCCCGCATCCGCCATAGATAAAACTCTGACACCGATTAGTCACTCTGTTGTACCACCATCTTGGAATGGCTGCGAGGCAGAGTCCTCCATCCTCTGGCATAGTACAAATGTCTGTTGGTGGAGCTGTTATATAATAAAAATAAAAGGATGGTCACTGATCGAGAGCAAACTTCTCTTGAGTCCTCTTTACTTGGACAGGGAACAAATGTCTCCTGGTTGAACTATTTAAGGAATGAATTCAATATTTATTAGTTTTATACGATATAAAATGGTTTGGGGCAATCTACGCGAAGCGGTTTATAAAAAAGTGTAAACTGTTCCAAACCATTTTATATCGTTTAAAACTAATAAATATTGAATTCATTTCTTATAATCTATTTTTTTTTTGCTATCAATTGTTGATGAAAACAGTCATTTGATCTATAAAATGACATCAAATTGAACAAAATTCAAACGTAACGTCAGGCGGATTGATACGTTTTTGACGTTAGTCTAACTATGACGTAGGCAACATTCATTTTACGATATAAAACAAATTTTTCAACCAATCAGAAAGCGTGTCACAACCAGAATTAAATTATTATATTATATGAGAGAAATGTCATAGATCTTGAGGATGGTCTCTGGCTGAGGAAGCTACCATTGTAACGGTTTTGACTTATTGTACATAGGATGAAGAACTTTTACTGTATGTTATTGGTGAATGAATGACCACCGTCCGATACCATTCAATTATCAATCAGTTGAATGAATGGGACAGGAGCTTATTTGTTGAATATTTTGACAAATTAAACTTTGTCCCTTTGTACCTATGACAATGCTTTGTATGGTCATTGTTGGGCTTACAATTTTTTTTTTTACATATTTATTGGGCAAACATAAACTTATTTATTATGTCCAGTTTTAGAGATTAACAAAAAATTCTGGGAAAATCTTGCTGTTTTTAGCAACAAAACCATACTGTACAAATGGTCGTTTTCCGACTCTACTTATAGAAGTTTATATTTATGAGGTAAATATTCGCGAATGGCCCCTTTATTAAAGGTATTCTATGGGAAATATGTTTATTAAATTTTCTTAAAGGTACATACGACAAGAGGGTTTCAGAAATCCAGTTAATATGTTTCTTCGTGGAAGGAAGCTTTATGAAATTTACGACCACTGAGTAATGATTTCATTAAGATAAGTACCATGTTTGATTGGGTTAGAATGATGTTCCTGGACTGGAGGCACACAAGACGTCCTACAGCCACACCCCTCAGAACAACACTTCTGGTCTTTAAAAGAATTATAGCCATGGTGAGTGCATTTTTATGAATCAACACCAAAACATACACAGGATAAAGCTCTGTCATTCAGTCCACTGTTAACACTATGTTAACTGTAAGGTCTTGAAAGGTGACTGAAAGGCACATATATGCCATTCAGTCAAATTTCAGCTACCTTTCTGTCACTTTTCAGTTGACTGGATGGCAGAGTTTCATCCTGTTGATATCAATTTAAAAGTTTTAATGCATACAGTTGTATCTATGAACAATATAGTTTATTGCTCTTAACGATATTAAATAATTGAAATAATTTCTTTTAGTGTTTAAAATATAAATGATTAGTGTACCTGAATTTAGAGTTACATTTTGCATCTTTTATAATTTAAAATAACGACTATCAGATTTGTGTGAAACATATTATTGCAAATGCATTTGACATATCGCAAAAAAACAACAAAAAACAACACTTCACTTGGAATAATAAAAAAAATGTATTCGGTGATAATTCCTCTATAACCTCTCTCCATATTAACAAAATAATTATTACTTTGCGTAAATTTCAGTAATTGTGTGTATACATTAATTTCATTAGTTTAATAGTGAGTAAACTAATACTCCAGAAAAATTGTTTTCTTACTCTGCAAAAAGAACTTAATTTAACTTCATATGAAATTCTATCCATAAAATGTGAAGTATTCCATTATAATAAATTTGAAGGTTAAATACAAATAAACCACACTTACTCTCTGGGCAATCCCTATCACTGTTACAGCGAATAAACTCCGGTCTACATTCACACGTGGTTATAATGGTGGACACCGGACACGTGCCTGCCTTACTTCGCCCAAGGCGATCTCTACGTGATGGCAGAGCACATGCCTTTAAATGATAACTTTAACTTTCAATCGGTTAATTAGCCATGTAGCAATGCACAGAGCATTTGTTCATTAACTATCGTAAACGTGCTGTTTTCAGCCCTACATTCAATATAATTTCTTTGCAATTAGATTTCAAATATTACACTTACATAACTTTCCTCTTTTTAAGCAAAGAAAAACATTCGTGAAAAAAAATCCCAACATGATTAAAAATACTCACACTCACACTAACAAAGAGGGTGACAATAACGAGTTTGGTTTCCATTTCAATTGCTCAGTTTGTTTTCACTATCAAATTTATATGCACACCTTTACTTTTTGTTTCACCAGCCTGTTTCAATGTAATTTGTCATCTTGTCAAATTGTTTTACGTACACTGGTAATCCACGAGAGATTTATTTTAGGAAAAACAGTTTTTGTTCACGTAGATGTCGGACAAATTTATAACCAAACGTTTTTACATATGAACATGCGTATCACAGTAAATAGCAGAAATAAAGGGAAGGATAAATGTCACTCATTAAAATATTGTTATATAACCGAGACTGAAAGATTACATTTAATGAAAAGTGCGCAATGGTTAAACATGAATTTGCGCATTCATTGCTCGATTAACTAATTACGATTTTAGGTAGTTATAGTGTGAAAATCATGTATTATTCCTATCATTGTCCCCTAAAAATGTAAAAGAAGTTGAAATTCAAAAAAAGATAACATTTTGAAATACATTTACTTAAGATTGATTACTGACTCAACGTTTAAACTTTCCGGGGCGTAAATGTGTGTGACCTACTAAATAAATAGAAGTAAGTATGTGCTAGTTATAGAATATTCTTACCAGCCAATTGCTTGACTTTTCTCCTTTAACAATAGTTTTCACATTTCACATAAAAAGTAAGCCTTACTTCAATAAGACAATATAAACACAAAAATAAACCACTAAAACTTGCACGATAAATTCTGTTACGCCATTTCTAACATGTTTTACCTGAATGACCTTGACTTGTTTATATGCGCTGTCTGATCTTTTACTGCTGTTGTTATTATCTTTGATATTTTTTTATTTAATCGTTTGTTTTAGAATTATAGCTCTTTTTTATTTATTTAAGTACCGATCATGGTATCTATTTATTATTGGTCAAATGAAGAGACGTTTAAAATTAAATTTAATTTTTAATTGAGAAATCTTGACTTTACATTACTTACTATGTGTTTTTTAATTCTTTTTTCAAATAACTCCTTTCGATAGTTAATTGCATTACAAATAACAAAAGAAAACAACACTGCCACAAGGGAGATGCTATACTCAATAATGTTTTGGCCTATTTCCAATCTCAATATAAAACAAAATTCCTTGTGTATTTTTTTTTTACAATGAACTTATCTATTCTTAAAAAAGCATAGTTACGATACTGGTCAAAAATTATATTTCCGTTTTAAATGATTATTATGTATTCAGTGAAGCATTTCTGACAGTCACCCGTTTTTGTAAACTTCAAACATGTTTGTATAATTCATGAATCGAGTTCTTTTTCATTAAGTAAAGTATGTCATTATTTTTTTTCGTAAACGAAAATTTATTAGACCCTTCGATTGTCGAACTAATTTCTTTTACATTCAGAATAATGCACATATGTATCACCAGATACAAATGCAAAGCATATTGTTACATTTTGTAAGAGAAAAAATATCACAACCAAAGATTTACAAAACACACATAATAAAAAGTATTTGTTCCATGCCTCTATTGCAAGAGTAGATAGTTTTTTTATTTTGGTATTTTATTTTGAAAAAAAAAAAATGAATTTGGTCTCACCAAAGAAATAAAGACAAATCGACATCAAAATGACTATTTACTTTATTTGTACTGCGTAGTAATGAACTTGATGCATGTAAACAAGGAATCATGACACGATCAGGTGCCATGGAGGAGTGAGCATCCTCTGCTGACCGGATTCACCGCCCGTGTGCTCTTTATCGTAATCGGAGAGAAAATGGGAAAAAAATCAAAATAATTAGGTATACAAATCATACACTGATTTGATATGGTTGATTACATGATAAGACTTACCTGGTCTGCTTGGTGTATGGACTTGGTTAACACAAGATCTTCTGCATCCACATCTCTGGTCACAACACTTTCGTCAGGAACACTATAGAAATCTGTCATCTCTTAAAACACATAATTATCTTTTCATAACTAACGATTTTGCAACGCATATTAAAAAATAATTCATAATGAATATATCAGAAGATAAACAGATAACAAATACAATTATGATTCTACAATAAAAAAGTGCATCAAAACATGAATGCCCTATCAACGAGAAAATAATAATCCAAAGTTAATAGTTTATAAAAGTAACGAAATATACTACTCATAGTGTTTCCTCTCAAGATAAAAAAAAAAATTTCAGAACAAGTGATATTCCTTGTCGCTGTTTAAGCGGTTTAAATCCGGTTTACACTAACACACAGTCATGATGGTGGAAACAGGCCCCACGACTGAAATTGAAAGCACGCAGAACGCATGCCTGACAGAACGCATTGCTTTCATCTTTACTTTGGGATTAAAATATTATGATAATTCATTGGACAAATTCCGTGTTTTGATCAATAAATTGCAGGAAATGAATTATTAGCAATTCTTGTGCATGAAGACAATGGAAACAATAATCTAAAGTAGCAGTAGTAGAAAATTGATACTTAAACATTCGGTCTTAAAGTCTATATAGTTTTTAGTTTTAGAATATAAATGAGTGGTAACACACTCACAACGTTAAAAACATTTGACTCCTATTTAATCAACCGTTTTGGAATTGTTGTGACAGTAATCATATTAGCTTACATTGTATATATACAGGTTACTAGGGGGCTTTGTTTTTTATACATAAAACGTGTTCCAAATATAATGTATTACAATGTCATTCGTTAAAATATATTGCTGCTTAAAGCTATTCATTTAAAAATAAAGTTACCTTAAGGCATAAATTGTTGATTCTTGATAAAGGATATAAAGTAATTCATTGTAGCAATTTGGCATATGACATGTTTTTCCACAGGGGAAGCCCCGTATGTTTAACAAACCGTATTATAAAACCACGATCCGGACTTGAGTGGTTCACTTCGTCATTTGCAACGACATGTGTTATTGCACCGTGAAAAATGGCGTTTTAGCTGCTGTCCGACCGCCTTTACTTCCAAAACTATCAATATAAGAGCACTTGGGTTTCTTTTTGGTCCTAGAAAACGGAAATATTGTAATAATTTATATTAAGGTGATAGATAGTTATTAATTTACTTTAATTTTATACTTTACAACACAGAATTAGTTATTTATTTTTGTGTATATAATTTTGTACAACTGTTACATGTATCGTTATCTGTTACTTATCTGCTGCATTTTGATAATTTTTATTAAATTAAAGCATACAATTGGTTTTTATTTTACTTATTCATAGAAGTCCTGAGGGTAGTAATTGAGATTCGTAATTTCCATTGGTTGCGGGGCATTTCAGTCAAGTTTTTTGTACTGCTCAGAAAGAGATCGATTTTTAGCAAGTTTATAGGTAAGAATTGGTCAAAGACGTATTCTTAGATTTGCCTGAATTGTTTACACAAAAGCTATAATTTATCTATAATATATCTATAAAAGACTTTAGTACATCGTCAAGTTAACTTCTTTTATATTCCACTTTTTAAATTTTCTATTCATTTTTAGTTTCTCATATGTAATTGAACCCCTGGCCTAGGGCCAATGCATTTCACAATTTTATAATAAGGCTTCATTGACTTCATAACTATTCATTTTGTGTGTTTTTTTCAAATATATATTTGAATTAAGGAGATGATTTTCATAGAATTTTTGTATTTTCACTATTCGGACGTATTGGTCCTTCCCTAGATCCTGAACCCCTGACCCAGGGGCTTTGAATTATACAATAATTGTAGAGTGCTTCATCCACTTTGAAACCATCAATTTATTTTTTTTTAAGATAAAACAAATTATGATTTAATATATATTAGTGATGATATTATCAAACTATCTGAGCCCTAGGGCCTGAACACTAAACGCAAGGTCCATGAACTTAACAATTTTATAAAAGGGCTTCACATAGCATTAACTAAGCATTCAGTTTTTATCAAATATATATTGGAACATAGCCGGAGATTTAATACTCTGTTATAATAGTATAATAATATGACCGTTTTAGCTGTACGCTAGGGCCTGATCCCGTGACCAAGAAGCCACGAATTTTACAGTTTTCGTAGAGTGTTTCACGGACAACATAAACATGCATTTAGTTTTTTTTTTAATCATGAATGTGGAAGTAGACAAGGCGATTTTTAAAAGTTTGGCATTTTGTAGTAAAGTCATCAATTTTATAATTTAGATTTATCTTTTTGGAGATTATCAACACAAAATGGCAACATTTGGCCTGATACCTTTAAAGAAGAATTAAATAAAAAATTGATAGCCGATGACAAACAGACGCACGACGGCGGGCAAAACTGATATCAATACGTCACTTGAGAGACTCAACAGGTGTAGATCGTTCTTAAAATGAAAGGCTTAACAGCTCTGATTTTACGTTTGTGTTTGCCTTTTTAAAATCACGATATAACTAAAGATATAAAATTTGACTAGAGATCTGAATATTATTAATATCATTAGAATATACCGATATGTTTTATGTCATGATAGAAATTTCGATATTGAGAACATGAAATAATTGTTAATACTCCCTTAATTGAATACCAAATTTTTAAAGAGAAGTCGACAATACATGTATATAATTTATAGTTATATATTTTTTTGTTTAATTAGTTATATAATGTATAATTATATATAATTGACTTTATTTCATTAAGTAAGATCCTCTCTTTAGATATTCTTTCTCTACCTCGCAAAAGGAACGGATTTGTTCCTATCAAAATAATAAACAAACTGACATCATATTGATTATTGAAATTCATAACATGCAGAAACATTCATTCAAAACATAAGGACATGTTCGTGATGTGTTTACCTCCCTGGTTTTCATCCTGTGCGAGCTTAAATGAATAAAATACGTCATTACTTCCTGTATAAAGACTTCATAGAAGTACGAAAGATTAAATTTATTAAAAAGAGCTACTATGAATTCATTTCACTTGGTTTTTTATCCAGTTATTCTAAGATGAATTGATCCATTCCGGCGAACACAGATTATATAGCTGTTACATGTATACCCTCGCTCCAAAGGAAAAGAGATATACTTGTTTTACACATCTGTGCCGGCACGTCCTTAACAGACTTCTGTCTCATTTTCCTCAGGAATCAAAAGTTGCGGATTCTTAAATTTTTAATACAGTCGTTGTTTAGATAAGCAATAAGGTTGGATATTTTTCTTTTTATAACGGAACAGATGTCAATTTCATGTTTTATGACAATTTGTTTATTTGTAGATTGAATTTCAGAGAAGATTTTCGTCACATCTTTTTCGGCAACTATTAATTTCATGTCCTGCAGTAATAATGAGGAGATTTATGTTTGAAAATGTCGACTTATTCACATCAGACAGGAGGTATTACTAATTAAATAAGCTTACTACTTTCTTATTTGTTATTTTACCATAGCAGAAAATCAAGTTGAATTCAAACCGGGTATATATATATATAAATGTCTTACAACTACTGACTCTTTTGCAGCGTTCGCATTGCCTTTTTGTCCTAAAATTATTTCCATTTCCCCCACATCCTCCGTACATAAATTTCTCGCACTTTTTGGTTCTGTTGTACCACCATCTTCGGAATCCTGCTCTACATGGTCCCACCACTTTTGGCAGGTAACAACTCTTGCTTCCTGAAACAAAGATAATGCAGAGGACATTAGTATAAAAACGATTCGTTCTATTTAAGATGGGGAGATGAAAGTGAACAGTTATAATAATGTCTGTTCTGTCCAAAAAGTTAGTCAGAAATCAGTCACACAAAACACATGTAGTTTATTAGGGCGGAAAACATACAATGACAAATAACAGACAAAACCAACATGATAAGACAAAGACAATTCCGGAATACTACATTCCTCCCCCTTTAAGTTAATTTCATAATGATTTTGACTAGATCATCAACTGTAAATAAAACATATTAAAACTACTTACATATATATCAGTATATGCAATATCTTCAAAATTATAGTTATTATATCGTTAACTTTAACAGTTCAAAAGGTGGGTACACACAACATAAAGGCACAAATCTGTCCCTTCCATTTCAACAGTTTATTTATGGAGTTACGTAGTCGTCCAGATAGGCTGGTTTTTTAACAGAACGAGATGATCTGCGTGGACTGGTTACGCTTGGAGCGCTGGACGATGTTGAAGTACATGTAGTGGATAATGGTAAAGTCGTATCGGTCACGGACTCGCAGTCGGATGCTTTGGATGTAGGACTCTCTTCTATGGTTACTGGGGTATGAGTATAGTCGCTTCCATCAGGATTGTCCAGTTCCATAGATGGTTTAAAATGTCGCTGCTTGATATGATCGACATGTCTGCGTGCGATTCCTCCGTCTGGTAGTGCGACTCTGTATGATACTGGTCCTGTCTTTTGTGTTATTTCCCCACATTTCCACTGTCCACTTGGAAAACTTTTCACAATAACGGCATCTCCTTCCATAAAGGTTCGTCCTTTTGCATGTGCATCATGGTAGTGCTTGAATTTCTTCTGTCGATTTTCTACTCGTTCTCGAATTTCAGGTTTGACGAAGTCTAGCTTTGTTCGTAATTTCCTATTCATGAGGAGTTCTGCTGGAGTTACACCAGTCGTAGTATGTGGAGTTGTTCGGTAGTTTAACAAAAACCTTTGCAACTTGGTCATCAATGATCCAGGGCCTTTATCCATCTTCTTCATCCCTTCCTTAAAAATTCGAACAGCCCGCTCAGCCAACCCATTGGATGCGGGGTGGTATGGTGAGGTCTTCACATGTAGAATACCATTCTCTGATGTAAAACAGGAAAATTCATGACTTGTAAAACAGGTCCCATTGTCCGTAACAAGTACATCAGGGATTCCATGTGTTGCAAATGCCTGTCTGAATTTTTCGATGGTCACTTCAGATGTAGAAGTAGATGACTTATAGACCTCAATCCACTTGCTATAAGCGTCAATTAGGATCAAAAACATGGATCCCATAAAAGGTCCTGCATAATCTGCATGTACTCTAGACCAGGGGCGATCTGGCCATTCCCAGGGATGCAAGGGCGCCACTGCCGGCATGGCGCTTTGTGCCTGGCAATCTTCACATCCCCGTACTTTGGTCTCAATAGCTTCATCAATTCCTGGCCACCACAAGTAGCTCCTTGCCAGGTTTTTCATCCTGACTATTCCAGGATGTCCTTCATGCAACAAATCCAATAATTTTTCTCTTCCTGGTTCTGGGATCACCACACGACTTCCCCATAGAATACACCCTTCATGAGCACTTAGTTCGTTTCGTCTGCTAAAATAAGGACGAAGTTCCTCATCCTTATTTTTCTCTTTCCATCCATTCTTTATACAAAAGGTTACTTGACGCAGGAGTGGGTCCAACTGTGTCCATTCTTCAATTTCTTCAGCATGTACTGGTGTACTGTTTAAGTGTTCAATGAGTAAAATAGTCTCCCCCGGTACAGGTACATCCACACTCTCCTTGAGTGGAAGACGACTCAAACAATCTGCATTACCATTCTTCTTACCCTCCTTGTACAATATTTCATACTCGTATCCGGCCAGGATCAGAGCCCATCTCTGAATTCGAGCGGCAGCCATGGTTGGAATGGCTCGGTCAGGTTTAAACAGGCCCAATAATGGTTTGTGGTCAGTATAGATAACAAAATGATGACCATACAAGTACTGATGAAGTTTTTTCACTCCGAATATAATTGCAAGTCCCTCCTTTTCCAACTGAGAGTAGTTCTTTTCTGCTGGTGCCAGGGTTCGTGACACATAAGCTATTGGCTTCTCTCCTTCTTCTGTAATGTGTGACAACACAACACCCAACCCAGTTGGCGAGGCATCACAGGACATGACAAGCTTCTTGGCTGAATCAAAATGAACTAGTATAGATGAAGATCTCAAAAGGTTTTTTGACTCCTGCATTGCGTTTGACTGTTTAGGACCCCAAGACCATGCAACATCTTTTCCTAAGAGTTCATGTAATGGTGCTAATACAGTTGACAGATTTGGTAAGTAGCAACCATAGTAATTAAGCATTCCAAGAAAAGCCTGTAATTCTTTAACGTTATTTGGTTCAGGTAAGTTCTTGATCGCTTGCACCTTGTCTTCAGTTGGCTGTCTTCCATGCTTATGTATGCGATGTCCAAGGTATGTAACTTTATCTGCCAAGAAAACACACTTCTCTCTTTTCAGTCGAACTCCCGCTGCTTCCAACTTCTTTAACACTTCCGCAAGATTTTGTAAATGTTCACCACGGGTTTTTCCAGTCACAAGTATATCATCTAATCGAACAATAACACTGGATATGCCCTGGAGCAGGTTTTCAATAGTTCTCTGAAATATGCCAGGAGCAGATGAGATTCCGAAAGGTAGACGATTATACTGAAAAAGCCCCTTATGTGTGTTAATAGTGGTGTATTTCTTGGATTCCTCATCTAACTCTAACTGCTGATAGGCTTGACTCAGGTCGAGTTTGGAAAAATGTTCGCCACCCCCTAATATTGCAAATAGATCCTCCGTTTTTGGAATAGGATAGTTGTCCAGCTTCGAAACTCTATTCACTGTGACTTTATAATCACCGCAAATACGTACGGTCTTGTCGCTCTTTACTATTGGTACGATAGGCGTTGCCCACTCTGAAAACTCCACAGGTGTAACAGTTCCTTCACGAACTAATCTGTCCAACTCATGTTCAATTTTCTCTTTCAAGGCAAAAGGTGGTGAACGACTTTTAAAGTATCTCGGTTTTTCCTGAGAGTCAACATATATTTTTGCTTTCACTCCTTGGACTGTCCCCAATTCTTTCTTGAACACAACTTCATATTTTTTCAGAATCTGTTCCACATCAGACTGTACTTCTGTTTTAATCTGAAATACTTCATCCCAGCACAGTTTAATGACATCAAGCCAATCACGGCCAAGTAAACACGGTGTCTTCCCTTTTACCACTTCTGCTTTCAGATCATACTGTTTATCTTTGTACTTCACAATCAACTGTACTGTTCCTAGGATGGGAATAAGTTCCCCAGTGTAAGTACGCAATTTTGTGCATGAAGGTTCTAAGTTCAACCGAGAGTCAGATTTACATAAAGTCTTGTATACTTCTTCACTAATCACGGTCTTACTGGCTCCCGTATCCAACTCCATAGACTGATCTACTCCATTCAATGCTAAAAACACACGATATGGTGGCTGCTTGCCCGGCTCCATCATATGATACAAGGTATACTCAGTGGGGTCTTCTTCTTCATCAGGTGTATCACATACATTGTGCACATTTTCTCTTCTGAACTGATCCCTTGGTTTGTTACTCCAAAAATTGCCTCTCGAGTTTCCTCTTCCTTTTCCCCGATTAGCGACTTGGTCGGCCTTCTTTTTCCTACACTCTGCGGCAAAGTGTCCAAACAAGTGACAATAATAACACTTTATGCTACTTTTGTCTTGTTGTGGTTTTTCACCATCACTCACTTTGTTTACAGTTTCAGCATGTGGAGTTCCACTCTGTAGATCAAGTACTCCCTTCGCTGCAGTTTCCATTGATATTGCAGTTTCATATGCTTTCTTTAAAGTCAAATCCTTCTCCGCTAGCAGGCGTCTCTGTATCTTATCGTCCATGATCCCGCAAACCAGACGGTCCCTAATCATCACTTCAATAGCCGCACCAAAATTGCAATGTTCCGTTAAATGACGTAATTCGGCCACAAACGAGGCCACAGACTCTCCTGGTCTGCGAAAACGATTATGGAATTTGAATCTTTGGACTATTTCCGAGGGTTTGGGTGCATAATGATCTTGCACTAATTTTACAAGTTCATCAAAAGTTTTCGTACCTGGTTTATTTGGTGCTAATAGGTCACTCATCAGCTTATATATTTTACTGCCACACACACTGAGCAAAATAGACCGCCTCTTTTTTTTATCCGCCTCTTCGGTGTCACCGATTCCATTTGCTATGAAATAATGTCCCAGACGCTCACAGTAATGTTCCCATGTCTCTTTGCCCTCCTCGAAAGAATCTATTTTCCCGAAAACTGCTGTCATCTTGACACTTTAATCCTCGTCGCCACTGTTCTGTCCAAAAAGTTAGTCAGAAATCAGTCACACAAAACACATGTAGTTTATTAGGGCGGAAAACATACAATGACAAATAACAGACAAAACCAACATGATAAGACAAAGACAATTCCGGAATACTACAATGTCAAACAAACGAAATTATTTACAAATAATTTGGTTTTAATATTGATTTGTTTAAGGTACAATTTTTAAAGTCTAACTGAAATAAAAATGCTACATGGACATAAATGTCATCATTAGCTATAATGCTCTTTTTCACTACAAATTACGTAATACAAATTATCAGTATTCAATTTTTCTTACGTAGTCAATAAATGAAGGCAATTTTTTCTCATCCTGATGAAAAAAAGTTGAAATGAATATGTAATATAATTGTGCCATGTAAGGATTGTATTCAATCATGAATAAGCGTAGAAATAAGTCCAAACTATTTTTGTATATACTGGCATGGCAAAAAATGAAAAAGGCTCAAAGAAATCAAATGCAGTTGATTTAGTGATTACATACACTTGGTTTGCCTCGTTAATGGACTGTTGTGTAGTAATTTAGTGATGACATTTAGCTGGTTTGCCTGTATGATGGCCTGCAGTTTAGTTAAATTTGTGATAAAATTTACCTGGTTTATGGACTGTAGTGTAGTTAGGTTAGTGATAACATTTACTTGGTTTATGGTCTGTTGTGTAATTAAGTTACTGATAACATTTCCATGGTTTATGGTCTGTTGTGTAAAAAAGTTAGTGATAACATTTACCTAGTTAATGGAATGTAGTGTTGTTTAGTTAGTGATAACATTTACCTGGTTAATAAACTGTAGTGTTGTTGAGTTTGTGACAACATTTACCTGGTTAATGGACTGTAGTGAAGTTGAGTTAGTGATAGCATTTACCTGGTTTATGGACTGTTGTGTAGTTGAGTGAGTGATTACATTTATTATATTAATGGACTGTAGTGTAGTTGAGTCAGTGATAACATTTACCTGGCTTATGGAGTGTAGTGTAGTTGAGTTAGCGATAAAATTTATCTTATTTTGGGACTGTAGTGTAGTTGAGTGAGTGATAACATTCACCAGGTTTATGGGCTGTTGTGTAGTTGAGTTAGTGATAACATTTACCTGGTCTGCCTGGTTTCCGGACTGGGTTCAAACACCTCCGTCGACACCCACACACCTGGTCACAGCACTTTTGTCCTAAATGCATAATTGCGAAATTGTAAACTTAATTGACTTTTAGTTTAGAGTATTTAATGCTCATGATAATTTTAGGCCTTATAAATCACCATTAGAAAAAAGGATCTATATAAAGATATAAGAAAGTATTCAAATTTCAAAGCTTAAACATCTGAATGTTTCTTAACTAAATAAAAGTTTATAGATTGATACATAGTTTTTTATAGAATGAAACAGATATGACAGTTAAAGTGTTGACAACTCAGCCTCTTTAATACAGAAAAAAAGATAATGCATTTGAGATTAAAGCAAATAATCAATTAGAACAGTGATCTGCAGTGAAAAAATGCGAATCAGACAAATTTCCTCTACGTCAAACGTATCGATTTGCTGATGTCAACAGTTATGTAACGTTCACAATTAAGGTGTTCAAAATTTACTTCCAAAATCGTCAACAGCTGATTATCAATTATTTGTTCAAGAAAAGAAGCTTTGTTTAATGAGAAGTTAAAAAGATCAAAAATATCTTATTTGATGTTTTTTTTTTCTTTTCCTACAACGGAATATATAAACGTCTGAACAGGACTTACTGCCTGGACATTCTCGGTCATTGTTACAGCGGTTTAACTCCGGTCTACAATCGCAAGAAGTAATTATTTTTTTCGCAGGACACGCACCTATCTTCGGTCGCCCAGGACGAGGAGGTGGTCGAACATTTTGAGCGCATGCCTGAAAAAAAAACAGTATTCATTATCGCTTCAACATTTACAGAAATATTCTCACTTGATAATCTCTGACAAAATTCTTAGATCGTATTTCATGTTTTCACTAAAAATCATTGCATAAAATGTAATAAACTGTTAAATAATGCAGTGTAGTTTAACGTTAAACAGAAAGAAAACATGAAAAGTTGCATACTAGAAAAAAAAGATATCTTATCATGGTTTTGAAGTAAATTATGTAAAGGCATAAGTTTTTTTTATTATCGTATAAAAATAAGTTATTTACACAGACGATAAAACACAAAACTAATAGTTTTACTCCCATCTCTTCAGCTTTTCTCCAACTGAGATGGAAGTATGATAAATAGGCTTATATACAGGGATCCTGCAAACTTTCCCCAGAAAACCTGTTACAAAAATTATTCATCAAGTTGTCATTTGGTAACATCATCTCTCAAACCTATCAATTTCAAGAAAAGAACATATTTTAAAGCATCAGTTTAGTACTAGATTACAGATTTATTATAATCCATGATACCGATATGACGCATGACTTTTGACACAAGTGTCCATGAGGGGTATTTCAATGTTTACAAACCTTGTTATAAAATTGCGCTTCGCACTTTAGTGGCTGGCCTCGTTATTAACAACTGGATTTGGTGCACCATAAACCAGAGGCGTTGTTTACGGCTGTCTAACATCTGGCCGACTTTACACCAACGCACCTGATTGTGATAATTGGTTAATCTCCTGCTAGGTGGCTGTCAATTATTTATATCTGTTGATTTGTTATCGTTATTTTCTGACAACGATAAATAAAGAGGGGTTGTTTCTAAAAAAAAGTTCGTCTGCTATTTTCAATGAACGGTAAATCATTGTTAACTTATATAGAAAATATATATTTCTTTCCCCCAATAATATATATGCACTCTTATTCCGCCTATACAGATGCAAAGAAAATGAATGTTATTTTTCTGTTCCGTTTTCAAAAAATCGCTGACGAAACTTTGTCGAGAAGAATAATGATAATAAAACAAAACGAAAACAATAGGTCTTTTCGACCGAAAGTCGAAAAGCCCTAATGAATCTTTTCGTGGTTGTGAATTATTTACATCTGTTGATTTGTTTTCGTTATTTACAACGATAAATGAAGAATTACTAATTTACAAAATTTTAATTTAAACCACTGTAGGAGAAAAATATACAAAAATGATATATAGTCTCAAATAAGAACGAAATTGATATTTTCGGTCGGAGCGTGCTCAAATCTATCAAAAAGCCCTTCGGGCTTTATATGATTTTACCACGCCCCGACAAAATGTTCACCTCAGAATACTCAGAGAATGATTCCTTAGGAAAGTATAGATCTCTGCATCACTACGTTGATATATGACACTATATAATGCATACAAATTACTGGTTTGTCAAATATTGCAAAACATCTACAGGGAGTGATTAAAACGAGACGCACTAAAATAATGTATCCATGGTATTCAAAAAATATATTATAAATCAACCTGCATCTAATATCTTTACTCGTAAACAATTGTCCACATTTGTGTATTATAACTCCATTAATGCTTTATGAAGACAGGCCACTGATTTATTTTCAAAATAATAGACATTTTTATAGGTTCTCATTTCAGTGTAGTTGCTGTACAAAGCTGCTTGAATTGATTTCAAAATACTGGTGTGTTTTATCAATACAATTTATGCTGATTTTGACTTTTTGAAGACAAATACGGTGTCACGTATTTAATCATTATTTTGATCATTTTCATTAATTTTACATTTCCATGACAAAATATAAATAAAAAAATACTGAGTCTTTAAAGATTGCGAAAAAAAAAATTATTACAAAGGTATTTTCATTACCGGACGAAAAAGCAGTCTATCCATTTTGTTAAAGACGCACGATGACGGACGAAAACCGATAGCAATAGGTCACCTGAGTGACTAAACATTTTTGAAGATTCTTATAATGTAAGATTTTACACCTCTGATGTGACGATTGTGTTTGTTTAAATTTAATCAAGTCTTAACTAAAGAAACAAACTTTGATTACAAATATAAATATTTCATTATGAGTTTCGTTAAAATATACTGTAATTGCGTAATGCTTATAATTGTCATAATTGACATTTTGATATGGAGTACATAAAGAGTTGTAAATAATTCCTTGATTTGATTCCAAATAAATAAAGACAAATCCACAATAAATGAGTTGTTCCTGTTTTAAAGAAGTAAGAGGCACTCCCTTTATATTTTACCTCGCTACAGGAAAGCATTTTTTTGTCCTATCAAAATAATAAACAAACAGACATTATATTGATTATGTATTTCTTTTGAAATTTAATACATCTAGATAGAACATAACTTTTAACATAAATTATCCAAAACATCATGTCATGTCCTTGATGTGGTTTACCTCCCTGGTCTTGATCCTGGCCGATCTGAGATAAATAAAATAAGTCATTACTCATTGTATGAAGATTCCATTGAAGTACGCTAGAGATTTAAATCAGTAAATTGAGCTACTATGAATTCATTTTACTGTTTTTGTGATCGGCTTTGGCCGAACACAGTTGTGTCCATATGAGGCATCCGGAAAATTTAACTATTTGCGCACGCATTGCGCCTTGCATTATTTTATTTACTATGCAATGACAACCTTATCTAAATCTTTAATTAGACGTACATTACTAAAACGGTAATCTTATCCGTTTACCCTGAAAATAAAACATTTAAAGAGTTACATACATAATGATTCAAATTTCTCACAAATGCGTAGGAATATTAGTCGAAAGTGTAATTCGCCTACTAAAAGTAAAGCTCATTCATGCCTTGCCATTTCGGAAATCAATAAAACAGTGCTATACATAGTTCACTTCAATGTTGCGTATTTTATATAAACAGAGCTGACCAATGATATTTCATGCCGATCATTCCTTCAAAAGGAAAACCTGTTTCAATTATGCTAAGATGAATTAATCCATACCGGACAACAGAAATTTTAACGCTGTTATACCCTGGCTCCAAAGGAGAAGAGATATACTTTTTTTACACTTGTGTACCTGCCTGTCCGTAACAGTTTTCTGTCGTATTTTCCTCAAATATCATAAATTGCAGATGCATGAATTTTTAATACACTCGTTGTTCAGATGAACAATATGGTAAGCTTAATTTCTGTTTTTTTTTTATTTCTGCGGTATAAATGGTGGGATTTATATTTTTTTGAAAAAATCGATGTCAACTTCACTTTAAACTTCGACCCATTCGCATCAGACCGAAGGTATAACTAACTTAATTGGCTTACTAGTATCTAGTTTTGATATTATGCGATAGTAGCAAATCAAGTTCAATTTAAATCTGGTAAATATAAAAATGTCTTACAGCCCCCTTCACACACTCCAATTTACTCATCCCCCTTTTAGTCTTGGATAGGCGTGATTTTTGGTTTACATACTTTTTCTCATACTATATACATTTTGCTTAAAACAAAATACTGAAAGCTGGAATTATATACTTAATCTATGTTCATATATGCTTTGACAGTGATATGAATAAAAAAAATAAATTACAAAAAATGTCTTACAACTACTGGCTCGTTTGCAGCGCTGTTCGCATTGTCGTTTTGTCCTAAAATTGTTTCCATTTCCCCCACATCCACCGTAGATAAATGTCTCGCATTGTTTGGTTCGTCTGTTGTACCACCATCTTCGGATTGCTGCTCTACAACGTCCCACTTTTTTTGGCTGGTAACATGATATGTGTTTTCCTTTAACAAAGATTGTGCAGGAAACATTAGAAGAAAAAGATTTATTCTATTAAATATACGAAGACGAAATTGATAAGTTATAACTTCAAGAAAAATTTTTATAAACAAGACCAATTATTGTTTTATCTCTAAATAATTTGGTTTCAATATTAATTGCTTATTTTAAGTCAATGTGATGTTGATTTGTCTTTATTATTTTGGTAAGAACAAGAATTTATTTTTTTCCTTCCTGGTATAAATATCAAAAGTAGACACCTATCTAATCTAGCATCATTCATACCACAACAGAAGACAATGAACCAATAGTTTTTATTAAATGTTTTTTTGTAAGTCTTACGGCATGACATTTTTTCTCTTATTAAATGTAAAAATACGCTTAAAATTCGTATCTGGTCATACAGAACTTGATTGACATTCGAAGGATTTGATAAACGTTCGTTTTCAAAGTATAATTTTTAAAGTCTTACTGAAATCAAAATGCTTCACGAAAATGTATGTCATCTTTAGCTGCAATTTTTACTTAAATTTACGTAAGTTTTATAGATTATTAGTATTCATTTTTAGTTGCAACGTTGTCAATGGCTTAAGCATTTTATAAGCATCTTATCCTACCGAAAAACAAATTGAAATGAATATGTATTACATTTAATAGGTGTAAAAATAGGTCCCAACTATTTTTATGACATGACAAAAAATGAAAAAGGGTCCATAGAAATCAAATATACTTGATTTAGTGATAACATTTACCTGGTTTTCTTGGGTTTAGGACTGATTTGTAGTTTTATAGTTACAACTTATGCCTGGTTTATGGACTGTTGTATAGTTATTCAGTGATAACATTTACCTGATCTATGGAATATTGTGTAGTAAATTAGAAATACCATTTACATGTACGTGGTTTTTTTGGTATATATACTGTTGTGTAGTTATTTAGTGATAACATTTACCTGGTGTACATGTATGGACATAATTATAAATCTGTAGGCCAATACCATTTACATGAACGTGGGTTATTCTGGTTTATAGACTGAAGTGTTATTTAGTAATAACATTTACCTGGTCTGTCCGGTCTGTCTGGTCTACTGACTGGGTTCACACACCTCCGTCGACATCCACACCCTTGGTCACAGCACTTTTGTCCTAAAATGCAATTTTGCGACTTTGTAAACTTAACTAACTACTAATCAGGACTTCTTTATGGTCATGATCATTTTTAGACCATATGAATCTCGCTTTGAAGAAGAAGCTCCATATACAAATATAGGAAAGTATTCAAATTTCAAAGCTTAAATTTTCTGAATGTTTCTTTTCATAAGAAAAGTTTACAGATTGAAACATAGTTTCTAAACATGTAGTTAAATATGATAGTTAAAATGTTGACTACCCAGTCTCTTTAATGAAGAAAGAGAAGATGATGCATGAATGTTTAAAGCAAATTATATATCTATAATTATCTATTATCTATAAGAATCTATAATTAGCTATAAGAATGGTGATACACAGTAAGGAAATGTAAATTACAAATTGTTTCTACGTCAACCGTATCGATTTGCTGATGTCAACAATTCAAACGTTCACAAATAAGGTGTTCGAAGGTTAGTTTGAAATCGTCGATCAACTGCTGATTAATAATTATCTTTTTTAATAAGATTTATTTTTATTAGTGAAAATGATTAGAAATATTTTGGGTTTTTTTTCTTTTCTTACAGGGAATATATAAACGTCTAAACAGAACTTACTGCCTGGACATTCTCGGTCATTGTTACAGCGGTTAAACTCCGGTCTACACTCGCAAGTAGTGATTATTTTAGACACCGGACACGCACCAGGCTTCGTTCGTCCGGGACGAATAGGTAATCGAACATATTGAGCGCAGGCCTGAAAAAATAATAGTCAATCTTTGTTCCAACAAGATGAGTTTTCGAGATATCGAGGGTAAAATACTGGCTTTGATATTTATGCCCCCTTTAAAGAAGGGAGAGTGGGGCTTGGGGACTTTTTGCTTTGCTGCTGTTCGTCTGACTGTATTGAAATAAAATTTGGTATACATATTTATTATAGTAATATCTAGGTCAAAGTCGATTTTGGGTACGATCGAGAAATTTTCAATAGAGTTATGCCCCTTGGACTTTTTAAATTTCCACTCGTTTTCAGTTTCCGTACATTTTCTTTGCAGAGGTTGTACGAATTGAATTGAAATTTGGTATACACATTTATCAAATAAATATCTAGCTCAATTTCGATTTTGGGTACGTTCAAGTAATTTTCGACATAGTTATGCCCCTTTGACATAGAAAAATTCCAATTAATTGCAGTTTCCGTTCATTTTATTCGTGGTTGTTTCCAATGGAAGGGGGAGGGGGGGGGGCATAAGTGTTTCACAAACATCTCTTGATACAATTATATTCTTGCTTGATAATATTTTTGAACATTTTTTGAACGTATTCCATGTTTTCACTCAAAATCATTGTAATAAATGTAATAAACTGTTTAACGTTATAATGTACTTTTATGTTACACAGAAAAAAAAATCAAAAGTTGCAAACCAGAAAAAAAAACGACATCTGATCATGGTTTCAAAGTCAATTTTGAATTCAAAATATAAAGGCATCATTTATATTTATTATCGAATTAAAAAAATCAGCTACTTACACTGACGATGAAACACAAAACTAAGAGTTTTACTCCCATCTTTTCAGCTTTTCCCCACCTGTTGTGCAAGTATGATAAATTTCCGCTTATATACAGGGATTTTGCAAATTTCCCCCCAGAAAACCTGTTACAAATATCATCCTGAAGTTGTCATTTGGTAACAAACCTATTTATTTAAAATAAAACATATCTAGAAGCATCAGTTTTAGAACTAGATCACGGATGTATTATAATTCATGATATCAATATGACGCTAGACTTTTGACACAATTGCCCATGAGGGGCATTGCAATGTCTACATACCGTGTTATAAAATTGCGCTTCGCACTTAAGTGGTTGACCTCGTTATTAACAACAGGATTTAGTGCACAATAAACCAGAGGCGTTGTTTACGGCTGTCTTACATCAACGCACCTGATTATGATAATTGGTAATTCCCCTTCCATGTGGCTGTCATTTATTTAGATCTGTTGCTTTGCATATTTAAATAAAGGTAAATAAAGGTGTTTGTCAGAAAAAAATTTATCCGCCACTACCAACGATCAGGAAGTAAAGGTCTTGTTTTATAAAATTATTTAATTTTACTAATGTCACATAAAACATACAATATCGTTTACTGATACAGATAATACACATGTATATATTACTTTCCCCTAAGAACACAACTGCACTTCAACATGCAAAGAAAACGTACCTGTTCGTCATTTTTCACCTTCAAATTTTTAAAATTTTTCCCTAAGGTATATAATTTTGATAACTTTAATATAAAAAAAATCCATTATACTACATTTTACCAAGGTTTTTCTTTCATTTGTTTTAGGACAAGCGGTATAAGAATTATGTCAATAATACTATCATATGTTACCATTGATATATACTGTTTTCTTTATTTTTTTTTCTTTTTCAGGACGGATATTTCACTAAAATCTAAATAAAATTGTTAAATTGTTCTTTTTTCACATTAATGCTGGAGTTATCCTCCTTGACCTGAAACAATAACTTTTCCTATCTCGATCAACATCAATATTCTACGGACTGAAGAACGAGGAAAAATTTAATACATCATTTCATGTTTATTCAAAAAGCATTTATATATATAACAACAAATGCTATTTAATATGCGTTATCAATATGAAACAAATAATTCTGCATTTTTTTGAAAGAGTTTAATGTTAAATATACATTTAAAATATTCACTTTTTAAATCACTCTCGAATATCCTCTGTGGTAAATCGTTGGAATTCTACATCGGTGTTGTCTTCGAATAGACGATTTATATGCAGCTCGGATAACAGGATGTCACCATAGAATTCGTCATCGCTATCACTATTGGCAACTTCCTCAGGCACCATGGCTTGAGATTCACTATCGGTAGATTAAGAAGGTCCTGACCCCAAATCACTGTAAAAAGCGTTTGCATCAGATTCGGCGTTGTTGTTGCTGATTGCGCACTTCTTGAAGGAATGGCATATAATATCTGTGGCACCGAGTCCCAGTCTTCACTTGTCCATCCGACGATTACAATGTAGCTGGGCCTACTCAGCTGTAAGTATATCCACCAGTAACTGTCTGTATGTCTGTCTACTAGATTTGCTCCCGCCGTAATTCCTTCTCTCCGGTGATCATCCATTCGGTTCATAGCTAGCGCATCTTTGTTTCTAATGGCATATTTAGGGACACGCCCAGTGGCTGTAAAACTAAACAGGTCGAGACCACTAGATTTTGTGACGTCGGCATAAATTTGCATACAAAATTAGGTATCTGTTTTTTTTATTGCCAAACCAATCAGGTGAATGAGTTGCAAGGCATTGTGGGCTACTACAAGTTTCAGTGTATACAAAGCTTTCTGAAAAATATATTACCATTTTGAATAGCCCTTTGGAAACTCAATTTCAATTATTTCTCATAATTAATGAAATAAACATGGAAAATCATGTCTGATCTTTCATTTCTATGCTCACATTTGAAAAATATTGCCTATGAGGCCTTATATCAACCCATCTTAATATCTCATTGTCAAAGTTCAAAAGAGATGTACGCCCTATTATATTAGAAGCAGTGAGTACGTTTTTCACGTGATGTCCCAGGTTTGGGACAACATTTATTAGTAGAATTTTGAAGTTTCTTCAGGGACACTCATCAGAATGCTTAGTGTACAAATACTACACGATACATACAATTGTAACTTGTACTTCGGTATTTGTATATTTGTGCATTTCTACTATCGTGGCTATTTGTGTATGTAAAAAACGTACAATCACCTGCATTTATTAATGGTGTACAATAATTAAGTCACCAATAAACAATTAGGTAGTTTTTCCTTATCAAAATTTGCTTGTACTTGTATGCGTATGTATACCAGTCTATTGATACTGATCGATCTTTGAAGCAACAATTGATAAATTAAAACAACAGTATTTTTCAAAATTTGAGCATGGAACAATGTCTACGGTAAGTAATCTTTCTAAACTAAAAAATCAAGTTGTACGAATTTCCCCGCAAGCAATTGAATATTGTGTATAAAACAGCCACAAACCACGTGTATGTGTTGAAAAGTAAATACGTTGTAGACCGTCATGCTTTGCGACTCATTCACAGGATTGGAGAACCTTTTTGATGTAAATATTGTCACATGCTAAATAATGCTATCCATATAAGGTAGTGTACCCGACCTGCTAAAGTGAGTGCAACTTCTGGGAGTCGCCTTTGTCGATTTACTTTATACCCTTTATGGAATATTAACATCAAATATGTTTGTTAATGCATTATTTACAAACAAAATATGCACATAGAATAAGAAATAAATACTTAAAATCGATAAACAACGAAAGGAATGCTACACGTCGGCAAGGAGGTTCAGATGTGCGATCGGGTGTCACGGATTCGAAGGGTTTATATACCAAGTATCTGTGTGACAGTGCCTTTTTAAGAGCGGAGTTTAGCTTTAATGCTTTATTGAGACAAACCACTGATATTTAAAACAAGAGGCCCATGGGCCACATCGCTCACCTGAGGAACAAGCGGTATGATAAAATCAGCTCAATGGAGTCTTAATACAAACTATCTGGACTATGTACAATAATTCATGTAAATCCTGTATAAATAAAATCCATTTTCCCCTGGATATTCTTATGTTTATAATCATTAGTCCCTTTTCTAACAGGATGATTTTATAGTCATATCATATGTTGAGTATTGCAGATCTAAAAAAGATCCCTAACAATAGTTTATATATGGGATATAAACGTACATCAAACTCTGAACCTTCTTGTGAGGCCAAAGAATTGTCCTGGGGCCAAAGTCTTAACAATTATAAAGAATCATCTGGCTGATTAGTTTCTGAGAAGATTTTTAAAGATTTACCCTATATATTCCTTTGTTAAACTTTGACCCCCCCCCATTGTGGCCCCACCTTACCCCCGGGGATCATTATTTTCACAACTTTGAATCTACACTACCTGAGGATGCTTTCACACAAGTTTCAGCTTTCCTGGCTGATAAGTTTCTGAGAAGAAGATTTTTAAAGAATAACTCTGTTTATTCCTATGTAAAACATCGAACTCCCATTGTGGCCCCAACCTACCCCCAGGGGTCATGATTTTCACAACTTTGAATCTACACTACCTGAGGATGCTTCTACACAAGTTCAAGCTTTGTCGGCGAATTAGTTTCTGAGAAGAAGATTTTTAAAGATTTACTGTATATAATCATATGTTAACCTTCGATCCCCCATTGTGGCCCCAACCTACCCCCAGGGGTCACGATTTTCACAACTTTGAATCTACACTACCTGAGGATGCTTCCACACAAGTGTCAGCTTTCCTGTCTGATTAGTTTCTGAGAAGAAGATTTTTAAAGATTTACTGTATATATTCCTATGTTAAACTTCGATCCCCCATTGTGGCCCCACCCTACCCCCGGGGGTCATGATTTTCACAACTTTAAAATTTACACTACCTGAGGATGCATCCACACAAGTGTCAGCTTTCCTGTCTGATTAGTTTCTGAGAAGAAGATTTTTAAAGATTTACTGTATATATTCCTATGTTAAACTTCGATCCCCTATTGTGGCCCCACCCTACCCCCAGGGGTCATGATTTTCACAACTTTAAAATTTACACTACCTGAGGATGCATCCACACAAGTGTCAGCTTTCCTGTCTGATAAGTTTCTGAGAAGAAGATTATTACAGATTTACTCTATATATTCCTATGTAAAACGTCGATCCCCTTTTGTGGCCCCACCCTACCCTCGGGGGTCATGATTTTTACAAATTTGAGTCTTCACTACCTAAGTGTCTGATTAGTTTCTGAGAAGAAGATTTTTACAGATTTACTCTATATATTCCTATGTAAAACGTCGATCCCCTTTTGTGGCCCCACCCTACCCTCGGGGGTCATGATTTTTACAAATTTGAATCTTCACTACCTAAGGATGCATCCACACAAGTGTCAGCTTTCCTGGCCGATTAGTGTCTGAGAAGAAGATTTTTAAAGAATTACTTTTTATATTCATATGTTAAACTTCGACCCTCCATTGTGGCCCCACCCTACCCCCAGGGGTCATGATTTTCACATCTTTGAATCTACACTACCCGAGGATGCTTCCACACAAGTTACAGCTTTCCTGGCCGATTAGTTTCTGAGAAGAAGATTTCTAAAGAGTTACTCTATATATTCCTATGTTAAACTTCGACCCCCCATTTTGGCCCCATCCTCAGGTGAGCTAAAAAGGTTAAGTTTACAATTCAATAAGTGGGTTTCTGGAAAAAAAGATTTTGGAAATTTTCGTAATAAATATTGACAATTTTTTATACTTTTTTAATCTTTAGCTTTTAAGATCTGTGTACAAACATAGAATTGTGAGCAAATCTCTGTATTTTGCTTATAATTCGAAGCTTAACACTCAAATATGGTTAGTAAATAGAAATTGTAAACAACATGCACTACATGTATAACAAATAAAGAACACAATTTATTTTATCGAAATGAATCATATATATATACATGGATACACCTACATATTTCCGTAAGCGATATCAAACTCAATTTAAACTGAATAAACTAGAGAAAATGCCGAGCATCTCAACAAAACCTATTGCATTAATCTACCATTACGCAAAAGATAATGCCGAATTACCGATAGAATGAATTGTATTTCAGTACCCCTTCATCAGATTTTGCTTCATTTGCGCAGGTAAACAGTTAATGTAACTGTTTGATTTACCGAAGTCTCTGATTGATTTGATACGTAAAAATCACGAAATACAGACGATAGTTTCCAGGTTACAAAGCATAACTAATGAAAACGAAACGAAAATCAGAACAAGCTAACACCAACGTCATGTGTGAAAACTGTCAACGCATTGAAATATTTAGCCTCAATTTACTTCACAAAATCGGCACCAATATATTTTTCATGTTTCAAAACTTCCCTTCATACGCGAACTGTTGCACAACAAGCAAATTCATCATAGTCAGATCGACCCTTTTTCGTTTAATGTCATGGCTGCTTTAAACACAGAACCTCGTTTTAGAAGTATGGAATACGAGTCTTGGTAAAATGGGTATGCAAACCCGGGCCGTGGCAAAATAAATGCCGGGGCAGATCGGCAATCGTCAATTCCAAATACGCATTATTTTGCAGCAATATCTACAGCGAATACAAATATACTAGTCCATCAAATATCCTGAAATTTTAATGAGATTGGCAGATTAATAACTGCCAATCTTTTGTTTTGCCCAGGCCAAGTCTTGCCTACCCATTTTACCGGATGCCGAGCCCGATTGAAACACGCCTTTCCTTTATTATTATTTTCGTAATAACTTCGATTTGAAACAAAATTATCCCTTAATTTTTGCAATTTATATTTTCCTTCCCATAAGGATAATTTATGCTAAACTACGTTGAATTTAGTAGTTCTTGAGAAGAAGATTTTTAAAAATGCACCCCCCTTTTTTACAGTTTCAAGGTTTTCTCCGCTTTGAATACAGATCGGACTTTAATTTTTGCAATTTATCTTCGCCCTCCCATAAGGATGCTTTGTGCCAAATTTGGTTGAAATTGGATAAGCAGTTTTAGAGAAGAAGTTCAAAATGTAAAAAGTTTACAGACGGACAGACGGACGGACGGACAGACGGACGACGGACAAAATGTGATCAGAATAGCTCACTTGAGCTTTCAGCTCAGGTGAGCTAAAAAACAACAATAGACATTTTCATAGGTTATCATATTAGTGAAGTTGCTGTACAAAACTTCATGAATTGATTTCGAAATACCGGTGCGTTTTAGCAATAAAAGCTGTGCTGGTTTTGATTTTTTGACGACAGATACGGTGTCACTTATTTAATCATTATGTTAATAACGATTTTTATTAATTAGACATATCCATGACGAAATATTTAAATAAATTAATTCATTTTTAAAGTAAGATAAACTTCTTAGATATTTTGCCTCACTACAAGAAAGCATTTGTTTCTATCATAATGATAAACAAACTGACATCATAATGATAACGTATTTCTTTTGATATTTAATACACCTTGATAGGACATAACTTTAAACATAAACTATTCAAACGTAATGTCATGTCCTCGATGTGGTTAACCTCCATGCTTTTTATCTTGGCCGATCTGAAAGAAATAAAATAAGTCATTACTTATTGTATAAAGATTCCATTGAAGTACGCTACAGATTTAATTCAGTAAAGTTAGCTACTATGAATTCATATCACTTGTTTTTTTTTAACTATGCTAAGATGAATTAATCCATACCGATAAACAGAAATTATAACGTTGTTATACCCTCCCTCCAAAGGAGAAGAGCTATTCTTTTTTTTTTAAACTTATGTACCTGCCTGTCCGTAACAGTTTTATGCATTTTCCTAAAATATCATCAATTGCAGATGCATAAATTTTTAATACACTCGTTGTTCAGATGAACAATATGTAAGATTATTTCTGTTTTTTCATTTCTGCAGTTAAAATGATGGGATTTATTAGAAAAACAATTCGATGTCAACTTCACTTTAAACTTCGACCCACTCGCATCAGATCGAAGGTATAACTAGTTTCATTTGCTTACTAGTATCTTGTTTAATATTTTGCGATAGTAGCAAATCAAGTTCAATTTAAATCTGGTAAATATAAGAATGTCCTACAGTCCCCTTCCCACACTCCCATTTACTCATCTAACTTTCTTTGTCTATCCTCTTCATAAACCCTAATCTCATTTTACGTATATATACGATAATGTTCCACATGCTTATGAAATATTATTCAATTATATATATATATATATATATATATATATATATATATATATATATATATATATATATATATATATAAAGGCATGCATTTTGGTTTACATACTTTTTCTTCTACTATATTCTGTTTAGAACAAAATACTGAAAGCTGTAATTAAGTACTTAATTTGTGTTTATATGTGCTTTGACAGTGATATGAGTAAAAATACATATTAAAAAAAATGACCTACAACTATTGGCTCGTTTTGCAGCGCTGTTCGCATTGTCTTTTTGTCTTGTAGTTGTTTCCATTTCCCCCAGATCCACCGTAGTTAAATGTTTCGCATTGTTTGGTTTGTTTGTTGTACCACCATCTTCGGAATGCTGCTCTACAGAGTCCTACCTCTTTTGGTTCGTAACACGTGTTGGGTTTTCCTGAAACAAAGATTATGCAGAAAACATATGAACAAAGGATTCATTTTTATTAAATATATGGATATGAAATTGATAAGTTATAATGTCAAGAACAATTCTTAAACTTAAATTCTAAAAACATTTTGGTTTCAATATTAATTGCTAATTTAAGTCAAAATGATGTTGATTTGTCTTTATTTGTTTGTGGTAAGAACAAGAATTCATTTTTATTCCTTCAAGATAAAAATCAAAAAAGAAACCTATATAATCTAGGATCATTAATACTATAACAGAAAACAAGGAATCTATAGTTTTTATTATGTGTGTTTTGTAGGTCGTACGTTATGTCATTTTTCTCTTATAAAATGTATTTATATGCTTTAAATTCGTATCTGGTGATACAGAACTCGATTTGACATTCGAAGGATTTGATAAAGTTTCGGTTTAAAAGTATAAATTTAAAGTCTTACTGAAATCAAACATGAACATGTATGTCATCATTAGTTTTTATTTAATTTTACATATGTTATACAGATTTTCAGTATTCATTTTTTGTTGCAACATAGTCAATGGTTTAAGCATATTTTTAATCTTATCATACCGAAAATAAACTGAAATGAATATGTAACACATTTGTACCATGTAAGGATTGTATTTAACCATTACATGTAATAGGTGTAAAAATAAGTCCCCAATATTTTTATGGCATGACAAAAAATGAAAAAAGGGCCCAAAGAAATCAAAAATACTTGATTTAATAATAACATTTACCTGGTTTTCTTGGTTTTAGGGCTGATTTGTAGTTCTATAGTTATATCTTATGCCTGGTTTATGGACTGTTGTGTAGTTATTTAGTGATAGCATTTACCTGGTCTATGGACTGTAGTGTAGTTGAGTTAGTGATAACTTTTACATGCTTTATGGGCTGTAGTGTAGTTATTTAGTGATAACATTTACCTGGTCTATGGGCTGTAGTGTAGCTATTTAGTGATAAAATTTACCTGGTCTGCCTGGTTTAAGGACTGGGTTCACACACCTCCGTCGACACCCACACCCCTGGTCACAGCACTTTTGTCCTAAAATGCATTTTTGTGAGTTTGTAAACTTACCCTACTCTTAATTAAGACTTCTTTATGGTCGTGATCATTTGTAGAATAATTGAATGTGCCTTAAAAGAAGAGCTTCATATATAGATATAAAAGTTTTCAAATTTTAAAGCTAAAACATCGGAATGTTTCTTTATATAATAAACGGTTATAGATTGAAAAACAGTTTCTAAACATTTAATTAGAAATGATGGTTAAAATGTTGACTACCCAGCCTCTCTAATAAAGAAAAAGATGATGCATGCATGTTTAAAGCAAATTATCTATACGAACGGTGATATACAGTGAGGAAATGTAAATCACCAATTGTTTCTACGTCAAACGTATCAATTTTCTGATGTCAACAGTTGTAACGTTCAGAAATAAAGTGTTGGAAGTTTACTTTAAAATTGTCGACCAACAGCTGATTATTAATTATCTTTTTTTTTTAAATAAGATTTAATTTATGAGAAGTGATAAAGATTAGAAATATTTTGTTTATCTTTTCCTACAACGTAATATATAAACGTCTAAACAGAACTTACCGCCTGGACAGTCCCTGTCGATGTTACAGCGGTTTAACTCAGGTCTACAATCGCACGTAGTGATTATTTTAGACGCCGGACACACAAATGGCATTGGTGGTCCTGGAGGAGGAGGTGGTCGAACAGCGCAGGCCTGAAAAAAATAGTCAATCTTTGTTTACTCGAATTAGATAGGACTGTTTAAAAACTTCGAGATATCCTAGTATTTGAGATATCGAGAGTAAAAAACTGGCTTCGATAGTTATGCCCCGCTTCGAAGAAAGGAGGGCCTTTTGCTTTGCTTTGCTGCTGTCCGTCTGACTGTATTTAAATAAAATTTAGGATGCATATTTATCATAATATCTAGGTCAAGTTCGATTTTGGGTACGACTGAGCAATTTTCAACAGAGTTATGACCCTTGGACTCAGTAAAATTCCACTTATTTGCAGTTTCCGTTCATTTTGTTTGCAGAGGTTGTTCGACTTGAAATGAAATTTGGTATACAGATTTATTATGATAACATCTAGGTTTTTGGGGACGCTCAAGTATTTTTCGACAGAGTTATATGCCCACTTGGACTTAGTTAAATTCCACTCATTGGCAGTTTCCGTTTATTTTCGAGATTGCACGTATTGAAAATGAAATTTGGTACACAGATTAATCATATTATTATCTAGATCAATTTCGATTTAGAATACTTTCGAACAACTTTTGACAAAGTTAGGCCTTTTTGACCCAGAAAACTTCCAATTATTTGCAGTTTTCGTTCATTTTATTTGTGGTTGTTTCCAAGGGGGGGGGGCATAAGTGTTTCACAAATATCTCTTGTTACAATTATATTCTAGCTTGATAATATTTTTTTAAACATTTTTTGAACGTATTCCAAGTTTTCACTTAAAATCATTGCATTAAATATAATAAACTGTTTAAAGTCATAATGTAGTTAAACGTTAAACAGAATGAAAATATCAAAAGTTGCAAACCAGAAAAACCGATATCTAATCATGGTTTTAAAGTCAATTCAGTCTATTTTAAAATATAAAAACATAATTTATATTTATTATCGAATTTAAAAAGTCAGTTACTTACGCTGACGATAAAACACAAAACTAATAGTTTTACTCCCATTTTTCAGCTCTTTTCCAACTGTTGTGGAAGTATGGTAAATATCCGCTTATATGAAGGGATTCTACAAATTTCCCTCCACAAAACCTGTTACATATAAAATTTATTAAGTTGACATTTGGTAACAACCCTATTAATTTCAAATAAAACATTCCTAGAAGCATCAGATTTAGAAGTAGATCAAGGATATATTATAATCTATGGTATCAATATCACGCATGACTTTTGACACACGTGTCCATTAGGGTCATTGCAATATTTACAAACCGTGTTATAAAATTGGGCTTAGCATTTTACAGTTGGACCTCTTTATTAAAAATAGGATTTACTGTACCATAAACCAGAGGCGTTGTTTAAGGATGTCTTACATCAACGCCCCTGGTTATGAGATTTGGTAATTCCCCTTCTATGTGGCTGTCATTTGTTTAGATCTTTTAAACTAAGGTAAATAAAGGTGTTTTATACGCTACTACCAACGATCTGGAAGTGAAGGTCTTGTTTCATAAAATTATTTAATTTTACTAATGTCACATATATTTAAGAAATAAAGTACGAGTTTTCGTGAATGTTGCAGAATAACCTCCGAGGTCGAGAAATGTTGTTTTGAAATATAAAAGCCGAGGCGTTAGCCGAGGCTTTTATATTTCAAACAACATTTCGAGACCGAGGAGGTTATCCTGCAACATTCACGATAACAAGAACTTTATTTCTATTCTACTAACAGCCCAGTATTTCTACAGATCGTTTCTGCTATAGAGAGACGATCTAGGTCATTTTGACGGCTGTTCCGTGTAACCCCAATGGTTTTGTTGGTAATGTTTACATGTGTATCGATCAAAGGAATCACATGCAGACGACAGAAATTTCTTTGGTTTTTTAATATTCTTATCTTATTTATAAAATATCTTTGAATCATGTTCCTAATATTATAAAGGCAATTTAATACGATTATTACTACTACACGATATATATTTTATGTAAAAACATGCAGTGAAAAAATGCTAGGGAGGTGCTAGGAACAGCCGCATTGATCTCTTAAAAATAAACATTTGAGGCAATACACATCGTTTTGACTGGAACTAACACGTGAACCTGACATGGTTTTAAAACTTTTTACGGTTTGAAGTTGTACTTTCATAGTCAGTGCGAGACAAATAGGTATTTCTGATCTGATAATTTACTGATGACGTTCGTGGTATATTGGAGAATAATGTCCGCGGCATCTCTTTGATCTCGGCAATAACTGTAGTAGAATATACAATATCGTTTACTGATAAAGATAATACACATGTATATATATATTACTTGTCCCAAAGAATACAACTGCACTCCAACATGCAAAGAAAATGTACCTGTTCGTCATTTATCACCTTTAAAACGAAAGCATTTTTCAGATTTATTTTGGAGGTTTTGCCTTTGACCTGCTTATAAATCGGGCTACTTTTTTGTAAGAATATCGGCCTACAGATTTATACTAAATTTACGATATTTTTTCCCATCAATAAACTTGAAAAAAAAAAATTCACTACGATAAATAATTTTGATTCTTTTAATACAAATGAATCCATTATACTACATTTTACTAAGGTTTTTCTTTTTCTTTCATCATCCTTTTAGTACAAGCGGTATAAGAATTATGTCAATAATACTATCATATGTTACCATTGATATCTACTGTTTTCTTTATTTTTTTCTTATTCGGGACGGATATTTCACTATTAGTCTAAGTAAAATTCCTAAATTTTTCTACTTTCACATTTAAGCTGGAGTTATTTTTCCTGACCTAATTTTTTTTTTTCCAATCTCGATCAATATAAATATTCTACTGACTGAAGAATGACGAAAATTTTAATACATCAACTCATGTTTATTCAAAACACAAATACATGTTACAGCAAATGCTATTTAGTTTAAACGTTATTTCATTTGAATTGTACATCAGTATAAACAATAAATAATACAAACAGGATTCGGAAACAAGTTGTTACAACTTATATTATTCCGTTTCCTTAAGTTGACTTTCAACTATTGAAAACAATAATTGCCCTTGCTGAATGGCAAGTATATTAGGAACAACAAATGAAAAAAAAATGAAATAGATGGAAAAATTAAACCAAAAAAAAATGAAAAGGGAAAAATATGATAGAAAATATACACAGAGAGATATCATAACTTGAATTAACATTAAAAGTGACCGAGTAAGAAACAGTCGTACGATGCAAAAATAACAAAATCGACAATACGGTAGCAAGTGGAATTAAGTTACAAATCGTTTAGTAGCAGAAATAAATTGATGTACATGTTTGAAAATGTTTGTATTATAGGAATAGTTTCTATCTGGGTCTCCAAACAACAGAATGTTTAAAGTGACCGGTCTTAATGGGTCAATGAATTTTTTCCTTGCATCAGTGTATAGAGGACATTCTAATAAAAAGTGTATTGTTGTTTCAATTTTTCCACAGGCACAATTAGGATTATCTATTATATGTTTTTCAGATAAATGCGAATTAAGTATACTACAATTGAGTCTTAAGTCGTGTGTGTAAGATCTGTTCTGTGCGCTTACCAAATAGAAAGTGTCTTGGGGTTTTACAACAGTTTGAGTTAAGCACACGTTTCAAATTGGATACTGAAGGATTTACTTGGACACTTATCGGAAGATCGTTCCAAAGCATTGTAGTGGACGGTAGAAAAGATTGTGAATAGTGGTTTGTATTAGACTTTGGTTGATTAAGGCAGTGCGATCTTCTTGTGGGATAATGATGTGTTTCACTGATTCTTAATGCTATTTAATATGCGTTATCAATATGAAACAAACAATTCTGCATTTGTTTGAAAGAGTTTAATTTAAATTATACATTTAAAATTGTCACTGGTTAAATCACTCTCGAATATCCTGTGGGGTAAATCCTTGGAATTCTCCAACGGCGTTGCTCTAGAAGAGAAGCTTTATATGCAATTCGGATAACAGGATGTCTTCATAGAATTCGTCATCACTATCACTATTGACAACTTCCTCCGGCACCATGGCTTGGAATTCACTATCGGCAGATTAAGAAGGTCCTGACACCAAATCATTGTAAAAAGCGTCCTCCTCGGATCCGCCGATGTTGTTGCTGATTCCGCACTTTTTGAACGAACTGCATGTAATATCTGTGGCACTGAGTCCCAGTCTTTTCTTGTCCATCCGACGATTACAATGTAGCTGGGCCTTCTCAGATTTTCTCCCGCCGTAATTCCTTCTCTCCGTTGATCATCCATTCGGCTCATAGCTCGCGCATCGTTGTCTTTAATGGCATATTCAGGGACACGCCCAGTAGCTGTAAAACTAAAGTGAGTGCAACTTTCGGAAATCACCTTCGTCTATTACAGAGTTCTTTTTTACTTTATACCCTAGATGTCCTCGAAACATGTCCCACACAAGTTAACTCTTTCTGTAATCAGGGCGGCGGGACGGGTCGACCACACTTTCTCGAGCCACACGTTACACAAATCTCCGTTCCCTTTTATTCACATGTAATAACACTCCGGCTTGAAGGTTCTTTGTGGGCATAGTTTTCCTTTTAAACACATCCATTGGCTTTAATTTAGTACCAAAGGCCATGCAAATTCACAAAATTTCTCTGCCCCCGTTTTTTTTACTGACTTTTTACCTTCAAAATGAACTGTCTTGTTCGGTGTTTAACAGGTGTTTCTGAAGAGCCTAAAGCGAGGAGTTCCGTGGTTTTGTTTCGCTAACCTCTGAGCAGCTTCTCGTTGACTCCATATTCTCTTTATGCAGCAGCATCGCTATGTTGTTCCATATACGACCCAACTTCATGAAATGTCAATTTCAAAACTTCTGCAAATGTGATATGCTCTGTCCAATTCTGTGAGTGTTATCTCGAAACATGGAGCCAACGTGCAATATTGGTGCAATATACTTTATTTCTCCTTCGGGCTTCCACGTCTGTGTTGGACATCTTCACACTTGTAGTAGACTAATTAACACAATTATAAGTTAAAATACCCATAAAACCACTGTAGAAAAAAAGTATCCAATTATTATATATAGTCCCTTGATTAGAAAGAAAATGCAATATTGAAACATGCAGTGGCTATGTACGGATTATCGATTTAAGAAAATATCGTTTCTAACCAGCAAGGGTGTAAACACAAGAAGGGAAAAAGATTAAAGAGAAACAGTTGTATTAACAAATTCAGGTAAAATACCATGTTTTTCATCTGAACAGGTGAAAAATACACATAGCTGCATCGCTAAATTACTCGATGAAAGTATATAATGCATTAAGAGATTAACACATATCAAATATTGCAAGGGATAAACATATACAGACTAAAATGGTATGTGTTCAAATAGTGTGTTAACTGTATTTAAAAAATGCATTATAAAAACATCTGCATCCCTTATGCACTCTTAACTATTTATCACTTCAGAAGCACATTGATCCTTTATCAAGAAAAGCCACTAAATTATCTACACAATATTTTTGACATTTTTTTTTCTAAAATCGCACAATTCATTTGCTGTACAGAACTGCATAAATTGATTTCAATATACCGATGCCTCTTAGCAATGAAAGCTGTGCTGGTTTTGACTTGAATGACAAATACTATGTCATTTTTTTTTTATTTATCAGTTATTTTGATTATAACAATTAAATTGTTGATGTCAATAACGAATTACCTAAATTAAATATTAATAAAATAAAATATTTAAATATTGCGGTCCATCCATTTTGTTTAAAATTGAACATGGGAAAATAATACGATAATTTGTTTAATATGTTGATAGAATTTTTTATGACTTTTGTAAGCATCATGATTTATATATTATCAATGTCAAACAATAAACTCTTTACAAAATTATTTCTCATTATTTTTATTATAATATTATTAATTATTATGTATAATATAATATTATTATTATAAACTTGTTAACAGATATTGTCATATTTTAGATTACAAAACCGATTCCCAGAAGTGGGAGTATAGAAAATATAAAAGAAAGTGCAGGAATATGAGTTTGCAGATGACCGATAACAGTTTTTCATTTCTCATTATGTCATTTGCTGATTGCCGTTAGGTTTGTAAACAATTGTGTTAAATATACTTTTAAATGTCGTTCTCAAATATAAATTTGATTAAACTGTGGAAAGAAAGAGATAACTCCTGCAGGAAGTTGCGGTTTTTCATTTATTAAAATGCTTTTACATTTGAAATGGTGTTTTGAAATAAATATGAAAACACTCTCACCATGTGGCCACATTGGCCCGCTCTAGGCCCATAGCCCATGAATTTCACAAATTCGGTAAACTATTAGGACTTCATGGACATCAATACCATGCTTTATATAGCAGAAGAGAAGAATTTTTAAAGATTTGATATATTTTTACTAAATGGTCGAATTGATCCCACCATAGGTCCACGAGTGTCAAAATTTAGATGAAGATGATCAAGATCAGACCGAACACGTCAACCAGGAGATCACACTGATGACTATACCAATAGTGTCAGGCATTCACTAAATTTTTAGCTTTACCTATAGTAACAGGCATTCACTAAACTCATAGTTCTACCCATAGTTCTAGGCATTAACAAACCCATAGCTATACCCATAGTGTCAGGCATTCACTAGACTTACAGCTATACCCACAGTACCGGATTCACTAAACTCATAGCTTTACCCATGTTGCATGGCATTCACTAAACTCATAGCTTTACTCATAGTGCCAGGCATTCACTTAACTCATAGTTTTACCCATAGTACCAGACATTCACTAAACTCATAGCTATACCAATATTGCCTGACATTCACTAAACTCATTGCTATACCCATAGTGCCAGGCATTCACTTAACTCACAGCTATACCGTTAGTGTCAGGCATTCATTAAACTCATAGCTATACCCATAGTTACAGGTATTCACTAAACTCATTGATATACCCATAGTGGCACGCTTTCACTAAACTCATAGCTTTACCCATAGTGCCAGGCATTCACTAAACTCATACCTGTTCCCATAGTGTCAGGTATTCACTTAACTCATAGCTTTACCCATAGTACCAAGCATTCACTAAACTCATAGCTATACCCATAGTGCCAGGCATTCACTAAACTCATAGCTTTACTCATAGTGTCAGGCATTCACTAAACGTACAGCTATACCGATAGTGTCAGGCATTCAGTGTCAGGAATTCACTAAACTCATAGCTATACCAATAGTACCAGGCATCCACTAAACTCATAGCTATACCCATAGTGTCAGGCATTCACAAAACTCATAGCTTTATCTATAGAACCAGGCATCCACTATACTCATAGCTATACCCATAGTACCAGGCATGGGTGTTGCTAAAACGCGGAACGGAAAACGGAAAGAAAATACAAACACATTACTATCATGATTACATATATCAAAGATCATTTGTGTGCGTTTTTGGCTTTTAAATCAAGAAATTTATTCTGAATTGACTATTCATATATTTATATGTTTTATATACACTATAGTAAGCGAGCATTTAAGTTAGTGTAACAGTATATGAGTTTCATTGTTGGCTAGGTACAAAATAGCGGTTATTCGATATTCCGACAGTAGTGCATTGGGGCACCATCAAATATCATGATTATTTTTTGAGAAATTAAATACGTCCCATCTAATGAGAACACAATCAGTACGATAACCACTAGGTTTAATATCTGTTATTTCAGTGTACTTTTAATAAATGTCTATCCGCACCAGCTGTGGCAACTCATTATCGTCATTTCACGGTTTTTCTACGACCCATTTGTTTATGAATGAAAAACGGCCCATTAATATTTACTATTGAAAAAAAGGCTACAAACAGCTTGGCTATAACTCGACCCTTTAGTATAATAAAATGTGACTTACATAATGAAAACAATTTCTTACAATTTAAAATGAACCGTTTATAAATTTAAAAAGCAAAAGGTAGGACACGACGCTTTTCTAAATTGATCCTCAATAAACGGGGGCACTTTCAAGTTTGTCTGGTGACGGCAACCAATCGTTGCACTTTATAATTTTCCGATCTGTTTTTAGTCTGTTATATTTGCCCCGCGAGTTCGCGCAGAATTCAGTCAGGCACTGATCATGATTATAATTTTAACGCCATTTCTATGGAAAACGGGACATGTATGTAACGTATTTTTACTAAAACAATTACATAAACATAACTCATTAATTACATTTTGAGATTTATTCAATTGTAAAACACATAAAATCCCAATAGTTATACGTATACACTCCACTCCGTTTTTACTATAAATATATCAGATATTAATTACTGATATATAAGCCAGAGATAACTGAAAATTAATAACTGTAATAAATTTCCGAAAATGGGTATGTTTGTACATCGAGTGAGGGAAGGAAACATTAACTTTGAAGAGAAACATCTTGGGAGATTTTAGTACTTCACATTAAAACATTTCAAATAATTCTTGTGAACGTTTGTTAGCTGCTGACCGACATCAGGAGGGCAAATGATGAGAGCATCCTCGTCAAATTCGGTTTTTTCATTGTGAGGCATGCCTTCCGTAAATGATAATGGACATTCTGAGGCGTGAGCGTGAGTTTTGATATCCCGTGCAAGGAATAGGCGCGATATTCCTTTCTGCATATAACCACATCGTAAGGGGGCGCAGGAACGTGTGGCGGGATTCTGATTGCCTTTGAACAACCATAACATACCCGTATCTTTGTTCAATTTAATGATTTCAGAAAGTAATTTGAGTCAATATCATCGGCTGCAGTTACATTACTTTCTGTCGGGTTGTAGCGCGATCTACGTTTCGTGGGAATAGAATCATCGTATTCAAAACGAGAAGTAGATTTTCTTTTTGACGATCTATCTTTATGGCCTGGTTTCTTTTGAGGTTTTTGTGGCATTTTGTCTCTGCATATCGCTGAAATGCTGAGACCCCTGCATTTTTCATACCAACAAAGATAATTTTCAAGAACTCCCCTTTTTTCTGCTACTGCCAAAGCACGAGAACACATTTGTTTGGCCTTATATCCATCACATGGGTATTCGATTTTTCCGCTTTTGAAAATTTCAACATAATAAGGCATTTTTTTTTATTTACTGACAACAAGCATGGCTGTGTTTTCTCCAGGGGCATGAACAATATTATTGTCCTTACCCAAAATATCAGCAGCTTTCTCCCAAACATGTTTATAAACGATTTCTGACAATCCAGTTTCTTCAAAGTTGATACTTAGGCTTTGGCATTTGTTTGTACTGGAAGACCCGGAAGTGGAAGCACCCTCGTTGTCAAAACGTTGACGAGACGGCTTCAAAGGGGCCTTAAGAAAGTTTTTTAGATGGCTTTGTCTTGTACTGTTTGAGAGCTTAAACCAATCCGTTTGACATATTTCAAATTGCTTATAGTCAGGTCGCAGTTCGTAAGGTCCGACTCCAATGAGGGATTTTTCAACATCTTTATTCTGGCTGTCAACTAAAGAGAACAGTTTGGAACAAAATTCTCCTAACTGAGATTCTTTGTAGTCAACTTTTTCTTTCAGCTTCTTGTTAATAGATTCATTTGCATTTGTGGTGTACTCAGCAAATCCAAGACCTGCAGATATTCTAAACGGTAACAGAAGATGCTTGTTAAAGGTATCTGCTTTTTCCTTAGGGAACCATTTGTGGAAAAGTGGATCGTTTGTTTTGCGGTCTCGATTTCCCTTTCATTCCAGATTATTTCATAATTTTTCAACTCTGTATCGAACTCAGAATCTGATGTTGCATCCACCAATTCATATTCTACCTCGGAATTGCGTTTAACACCAAATATGTCCCTCAGGTATTCGCCTGCAGCGGTTTCAGAAACACCTAGCCCTTGGAGTTTTCTTGAAATGTTGTTTCGCATATGCCTAAAACATTGAATTTTTAAGCTACGGGGGAAGTTTTTAACACCGTTAAAAATGGCCTTTTCATCGTCAGTTCCTATGAAAAGAATTTCTTTTAGAGATGGTCTGAGAGAAGTGCATGTGCTTGCCAAATAGGAATAGTACATTGGGAGCTTCTGTTGGTGAATGAGCACCGGGCCAATCATCGTAGGGGAGTTTCCGGTTTGCCGATGTCGAAGTTGCAAGTGTTTGTACGTTCCAACTGTTACCAGAAACTGGCCTAAATTAAAAGTAGGGTCAATACCTAATATAGGTGCTTCTAAAGGGTTAGTTAGGATTTTTTGCATTTCCGATAGTTGTCTGTCAGTAACACAGACGCACATGGGTTCAGGCGCAGCTTGAATTGATCTGATAAAGGGGTTGGTCAGAGATTATTCAGATTTGCATTGTTGTATTATCGAAAACAAATCGTCTTTTTCTTTGGACCCTATTTCTTGCTTGGGCTTCGATTGTTTCATGTTGTGAATGTGCTTTACGTTTCTGGGGATGGAACACATGCTCCCTGCTTCCATGCCGCCAACAAATTCGAACGCATCCTCAAAAGCATCTTTTGGTTTCAACTTCTCCTTCACCTTTTCAAGGGGAGTTTCCGGTTTGCCGATGTCGAAGTTGCAAGTGTTTGTACGTTCCAACCTTTACCAGAAACTGGCCTAAATTAAAAGTAGGGTCAATACCTAATATGGGTGCTTCTGAAGGGTTAGTTAGGATTTTTTGCATTTCCGATAGTTGTCTGTCAGTTACACAGACGCACATGGGTTCAGGCGCAGCTTGAATTGATCTGATAAAGGGGCTGGTCAGAGATTGTTCAGATTTGCATTGTTGTATTATCGAAAACAAATCGTCTTTTTCTTTGGACCCTGTTTCTTGCTTGGGCTACGATTGTTTCATGTTGTGAATCTGCTTTACGTTTCTGGGGATGGAACACATGCTCTCTGCTTCCATGCCGCCAACAAATTCGAACGCATCCTCAAAAGCATCTTTTGGTTTCAACTTCTCCTTCACCTTTTCAAGCGTTGACTTTGTTGTCCTAACATACATGCCCCCTGATTTGCTATTTCCATGCGGTCTTGGCTTTGGTGGAGGAACATTACCGTGGAAAACGGTGCATACACAAGTACTATGAGGTTGACATTAAAAAGATGCTCGAGTTTCTGATAGACAACATCTTTGTAGCCTTTGGAAATCAATTCTTCCAAAAACCAATATACTCAAGACGTGCATTTCGAAAAGTATAATGCTTTATCTGTAGGAGAAAATGCTTTTTCCGTGCTGTTATTTGTTAGAGATTGTTTGAATTTTTTTAAATTGAAAGAAAATATAAAGCATCTGAATGAGAGTAAGTGGTTATATTTTCATATTCTGGTATAATAAAAAAATCATTTCCTGGTGTAATATAATAATTCATTTTAATTATTTTATTATATGTTCAAAATAAAAATTACTTAGAAATTTAAAGACATCCAATGAAACATTTCCACGATTGTCTGTATTTTTTTTTAATGCTATAGGCTCAACCGTTAAATAATATGGTGCTTTTATATAGACAGACCTACCACAGTTACGTGTAAACTTCTAGTGTTTATGACTAAACGAGACACTTCTTTATATTTCAAAGGTTCGTTAAAATTAACGTAGGAGTTCAGTTTGAAATTTGAAATAGCAAAACAAAATCTTTGTGTTGTAATTTATTTTGGAGACATTGAAGTCACCATTCCTGATATTATATCTGTAGACGTTACCCGGCCCACACTGAAATACGTAACATCAGAGACATTTACATTATCACAGCAACTCGTTGTTTTGCGTTTACAAACGTAAATATATCGGAAACAAAACATACATATTAAGGCATTGGCCTTTACATTTAAACAGCAATCCATTGTTTGGCAAGTTAAAAACAATTAACATACATATAGACATTCACGTTGGAATGATGTATCCGATTTGAAATAAAAAAAAAATGCGCATAATATTCGGTGTATAATGACTAAATAACATTTGCAATTTAAGTTTCTTTATCTTTTATTCTAATTAATTTGACTTACAATTTCGCCCTTTGCATCGTCCTTCACACACTTGTCTAGTCCTGAAGTTGTTTTCGTTTCCACGACATCCACCGTAGATAAAACGCTCACACTGTTTAGTCCACCTGTTGTACCACCATCTTGGGAAATATCCGTAACAATAAGGACCGCTCTGTGGTGCCTTTGGCAGGGAACATACGTAGTCAGATTGTCCTGTGATGATGTAAAAATTACACTTGTAAATACGATAAATAAAAGGCCATTAGTATAATTATGATTTAATTTTTAAAGGTATATTGTCTGGTGAAAAAATGACTTTCTATTCCTACTTTGTGGTGTGGCTGTGTTAAACTAGGCTTGAGTGATTAAGGTTATTGATTTGTGTGTTTCACAGAAGCGTAATTCATAAAAAAAAAAGAATGTTGTGGAGTTATATAGTGATAACATTTACCTGGTCTATGGACTGTAGTGTAGTTAGTGATAACATTTACCTGGTTTATGGACTGTAGTGTATTGAGTTAGTGATTACATTTACCTGGTTATTGAAATGTTGTGTAGTTGAATTAGTGATAACATTTACCTGGTTAATGAAATGTTGTGTAGTTGAATTAGTGATACCATTTACCTGGTTTATAGTTGAATTAGTGATACCTGGTCTATAGACTGAAGTGTATTGAATTAGTGATAACATTTACCTGGTGTGCCTGGTTTACGGACTGGGTTTACACACCTCCGTCGACACCCACACCCCTGGTCACAGCACTTTTCTCCTAAAATGCATTTTTCGTTTTTGTAAACTTAACTTACATTTAGTTAAGACTTCTTTATGGTCGTGATCATTTGTAGACTAAACGAATCTCCCTAAGAAGAAGAGCTCAATATAAAGATGTAAGAAATATATTTAAATTTCAAAGCTAAAACATCGGAATGTGTCTTTACATAATAAAAGTATATACATTGAAACATAGTTTCTAAAAGAATGAAATAGATATGACAGTTAAAATGTTGACAACTCAGACTCTTTAATACAGCAAAAAAAATAATGCAAGTGCGAATTAAGCAAATTATCAATAAGAACGGTGATCTACATTGCAGAGAATCAGACAATTTTCTCTTCGTCAAACGTTTCGATTTGCTAATGTCAACAATTGTAACGTCCACAATTAAGATGTTCGAAGTTTACTTTGATATCGTTGATCAACCGCTGATTATTATCTTCTTTTTTTTTATCTTCAAATAAGATTTATTTGATGAGAAGTAAAAAAGATTAGAATTATATTGTTTTTCCTTTCCTACAACGGAATTTATGAACGTCAAAACAGAACTTACTGCCTGGACATTCCCTGTCATTGTTACAACGGTTTAACTCCGGTCTACACTCGCAAGTAGTGATTAATCTAGACGCAGGACACGAGCCAGACTTTGGTCGTCCTGGAAGAATAGGTGGTCGAACATATTGAGCGCAGGCCTGAAAAAATAGTAAATTTTTGTTAACTCAAACTAAATAGGACTGTTTATAAACTTCGAGATATCCGCGTATTTGAGATATCGAGGGTAAAATACTGGCTTCGATATTAATGCCCCGCTTCGAAGAAGGGAGGGCCTTTTGCTTTGCTTTGCTGCTGTCCGTCTAGATAAAATTTAGGATGTATATTTATTAGAATATCTAGGTCAAGTTCGATTTTGGGTACGACCGAGCAATTTTCAACAGTCTAAGTTATGCCCCTTGGACCTCAGTAAAATTCCACTTATTTGCAGTTTCCGTTCATTTTGTGTGCAGAAGTTGTACGAATTGAAATGAAATTTGGTATATAGATTTACTATGATAACATCTAGGTTTTTGGGGACGATCAAGTATTTTTCGACAGAATTATGCCCACTTGAAGTTTGTAAAATTCCACTCATTGGCAGTTTCCGTTTATTTTCGAGATCGCCCGTATTGAAAATGAAATTTGGTACACAAATTTATCATATTTTTATCTAGATCAATTTCGATTTAGGATACGTTCGAACAATTTTCGACAGAGTTAGGCCCTTTTGATCTAGAAAACTTTTCCAGTTTTCATTCATTTTACTCGTTGTTTATAAGGGGGGGGGGGGCATAAGTGTTTCACAAATATTTGTTGTTACAATTATATTCTAGCTTGATAATATTTTTAAACATATTTTGAACGTATTCCAAGTTTTCACTTCAAATCATTGCATTAAATATAATAAACTGTTAAAAGTCATAATGTAGTGTAACGTTTAACAGAATCAAAATATCAAAAGTGTCAAACCAGAAAAACCAATATCTAATCATTGTTTTAAAGTCAATTCAGTCGATTTTAAAATATAAAAACATAATTTATATTTTCAACTCGCAGCAACAACGGAAGACCTACTCGGGGCTTTGCCACGAGCTCTGCTCTAGGTTCTTGTTATGATTTATTGTGTCTAACTAAAACAAAAACAGATAACACTGACGCCATCGATATACCAGGTTTCTGTATTTTTTTGAAAAACAGATTTGATATAGCAAAAGTTAAATCTGGAAGTATTATTATTGCTGTCAAAACAAATCTCGTTAAGTTTTTTTCTGTACATAAGACAAACTCTCCATATGTATATTGGTTTTCGCTAGCTAAGTCATTGTTTAATCTCCCAAATGATATTTTATTTGGTTCTGTCTACATACCCCCAGAAAATACAAGATATACATTTAAAGATTGTTTTCTAGAAATAGAGAGAATTGTTAAGTCTCTCACGTGCAACTGAATATGTGTGTCTTTTAGGTGATTTTAATGCTCGTGTGGGTAAACTAAAGGACTATGTGATAGTTGATGAGTATTTAGCAAATCATAATAACTGGGATGAAGAAACACGAGAAGCTGAATTTTCTTTATTCCGCAACAAATTAATTGAAGAAAAATATTCAACAAATGTTAACACTTATAAATTTGGGAACCTTGACATTGATTCACTAAAAAAACTGTGTCCATATTTATTTAAAAAATATTAGCTCGATTTATTCAACTCTGTACTCTTCCTAACTTGACTCTGTATTTGTACATTTGTAAATATTTTTGTTTTTTGTACCTCATGTACCATTGATATGGTTTGAGTGAAATAAAACATTCATTCCTTCTCGCTTGAACTGAATGGACACCTAATACTTCACAGCGATAGCGCAGACAATGGCCGGTTTTAAAATATGCATATTCTGAGATTTGAACTTTGACAAGCTGAAACTTCCAAACTATTCCCTTTTAAATAGAAAAATGTTGAGGGATGACGGTTTTAGTATTCAAACTTTAATTTAACAAAAAAATTGAAACGTGATAAAATTCCTTTAAACGGATAATTGATGATCAACAGCGCGGCTTCCGGCTCTGACAAATAAGTATAAGCTCCGGTTCTCACACTGGCGCGATCGTAACTGTAGCTTTTATGACCGCAGATCACAACTGTTTTAAATAAATACAAAGCATTAAGAGACTAATTCAGTCATTTGTACAAGTGTAAGACCCTCAATCACCCTAAAAAAAAGCTCAACATTAAATATCAAATAGACATAGCATAAGAATCTTTTTGTTCTCTTAGCAGCACCGGAATGAAAATTTAAGAATTAACTTATTCTTGTAAACTTTCTTGAATTTCAAAATTAAAGCTTCAGTGAATTGTTCTTAATATGGGCATCGTTTTTTTAAAAATTGATTTACTATTTTACATAAAAGATATGCTGTGATAATAGTTTTTAAATCGGGAAAAAATCAAATTCAACTTTAACAAAAATACTATTAGCGTTGTTCAAGTTGACCTTGATGTAATATTTAAAGAACAGAAAAACCAGGTTTTTTTAACAATACTTTTTCCACTACATCCATAATAGTTTTGCGCAGGGTTATTAAAGGATGCACTAAATATCAATTCCTTACAAAGTAAGACTTCGGTTCCTATTCATTATGGCCTACAAAGTAAGCAATTTAAATATCGTCTACCATCAAGTGCATGATCTAACGTTTTACTCCTTTTAAATCGGGACATTGAGTAATCCTTGTAATGATTTTTTCTTTGTATTTTGAGTAGAGGCGGTATTTTCAATAAAGCGGTTCACCTTGAGGGGATAAAATGCCCCTATTCATTTGGAAAAGACTTGGCAGAAACGGGAATTTTTGTAAATAGGTTGCTAATTATGATTTCAAAATGTGTAAACATTTTCAAATATAATTTTTGTTCAAGAGAACAGACTTTTTTGGAGATAATTTGACGGAATGGTGCATTATCTGACACGTCTCTATTGCGTTGATAGGATTTGACGACCAACTTGACGGAGATTATACTGAAACTTAATAAAATGAACTCTACAAAGAACAAAACTTGTTTCTAAACAATTAACTGAGATTAATTTCTCGGCAATTAATTGGCAAAATTTTGGCATTAAGGGCAAACTAAAATCAGACGTTAGGATTTTGGAAAACTCATTATCTTGAATTTCTTGAAGTTTGTTTTTTAATTAAAAAAAATCTCTTCACTTGCTGTATCATGCTTTCAGATACATCTTCGTTGGATTAACAAAGTTTTTAAGGCCGGCTGAAAAGCAAGTATTGGTTTATTAAAAACAGGTACATTTTTGAAAACGGATCAGCTGGGCTTTTTTCAACTCAGGCCATAAGTTTGTTTACGCTTTCTGAACAGAAAATATTATGCCATTGTGGATAAAGTGAAATGCTTAGATATTTTAAGAATTTTTTTCCAAGGTCAAACAAGCACTACGATGTGTAATAATTATCAACGTCGTTTCAACTGCTGATTTGTTTTAGAAATATTTTAGTCACTTTAAACCGTAAAAAGTAAGTTTGAGACTTAAGTTTTGAATGGTAAAAGAAATGGCAATGTACAACGTTCATTTAATTTTTATGCAGTGGGTCATTTACAAAAAAAATATTTGGTTTAGCAACGATCTACTTTGTATCAATCTACTTTATCATATTTTAACTGTTAAGAAATGTATTACACTTATTACTTATGACACATTTATTCATAATTGATTTCCGTATGAAAGGGCTTTAACTTATGTAGTTTACTTTACGTATGTCTACCACTTCCATCTTTCGATACATAATACTATATTTAAAAAAAAACAAGACAAGGTATATGTTGCTCTTTGCCACCAGTGTGACTTTAATTGTTACATGACATTGTAACACATTGCGTAAAATTATATAAAATTATGTAACGTTATACAACAATTGAATTATGTCACAATTCTGCATTTGATCTTAATATGATGTAACTATAATTAATTTCATAGTAGTGATTAATAATAATATACAAATATGAATTTTATTAGTTAGCTGTATTGAGAAATTGAAATCGAAAATTGGTTACGTAATATCGTCAAACAAATTCCTTGTGGTCTGAAAACGCCACGAACTTGATTAAACGTATTAATCAAGTTCAGACCCCAAGGAAAAAAAAGAAGGAAAGAAATACTGGTGGGAAAGAGTAAACTCAGAGCTAATTGGATAAACATATACCCTGGCAATTTCAATATTAGAACTACAAATAAATTACAATTAACTTTCCTAAACATACAGTGAAATAAACATATATTCAATGCAACAAAAAATAACGTACAAAAATATTACTGGAGGGATAAACAAATGCCCTTCCGTAGCCCAACAATAATGTCGACAGAGATAAACATATGCTCTGGATACAGCGTAAACAAGGTTAACACAGTGTTGACTGTGCGTCTATATATAAACATGTTGTGTACTTCCTGTTTACCTGTTACCTCTGAAGAGAAATGACTCTACAAACATCTACCAGTGATACGATCAATATTCTGTCCCAAAGTCACTCAATTATCTATGGGGAAACAATGGACCCAAACTCCCAAACTACTGTTTCTCTGGACACGATCCACTCGTTACTTATTGATATTAACACCAAACTTACCGCCATTGAAGGTAATAACGCAGCCTTAGAGTCAAGACTCAGTCAAATTGAGAGCGACGTTTCAAAAATCAAATCAGTCACAGACACTGTTGCATCATTAACAAGAAAAGTAAACACATGTGAAAATGAAATGAAAGAAATGAAAAATACAATATCATCTGTAGAACACAGTGCAAAAGCAATGAGTCAAATTTTTGATGACGTGCAAAAAAATCACGAAAGCAAGTTAAAGTCTATAAAAACTAATACCCGAAATCTTGAAGAAAATTTGAAAAGAAGTGTTAATTCGATTGTCCTAAAGAACGAGGAGTTGCAAATTTCAATTTTTAATCTAAAGAGTTGGTCAATGCGTGACAACCTGATCTTTAGCGGCATTCCAGAAACCTCAAATGAAGACTGTGAGGCAGTCTTACACCAATTTCTCGAAAATAAACTGAACATCGATGAATACATTTCCTTCGAAAGAGTTCATCGCATGGGGAAACCTGACGAATTCAAAACAAAACCCCGTAACATCATTGCCAAAATCAGTTTCTTCAAACACAGGGAAATTCGTCCGTCGTCGTGCGCCGCAGAAATTTAAAAATACAAATATTTGGGTTAACGAGCAATGCCCACCTGATATTGAGGAGAGACGTAAAAAGATCTACCCACAGACTCGCACGACAAAAACACAGCCAGTTTAGGCTTGTGGTTGACAAGTTATACATTGACGGTAAACTCTACAACCCGGAAGACAATGCAGAAGAACCTCTAAGGACCCAAGGGGATGCAAAATCCGACAGCAGTGTACGCGGTAGCAGACGTGAAAACAAAAGAGCGCGTTACGGTTCAATTCCTGATCGAAACGGACGCTAGGAATGCGCGGGGGAGCGATCGGATCCGGTGTCCCAAGACTCAGTGCTCACTTAAATTCTTATCTTTAAATGTATGTGGACTAAAAAATAGACTTCACTACAATGAATTTGCAAACCTTATTTCTGAATATGATATTTTAAGTTTCACAGAAACCAAAACAGATGATACTGATTCTATACAAATACCCGGCTTTGTAACCTATATGAAAAATAGACACAAACTCTCAAACATTAGATCGGGCGGGATAATCGTAGCTATCAAAGACAATATTGCGAAACATATAAATGTAATAGATATTGACTGTAAATTTATTACGTGGCTAAAGTTAAGCAAGGTTTTATTCAACACTGATAAAGATGTAATCTGTGGAGTTGCTTACATACCTCCAGAGGCTAGCAAATACTCATCTAATGGAAATAGAACAAGAACCTTTTAATTTCTCTAAAGACTCGAATTATTTTTGTTTCATGGGAGATTTTAACTCCCGAGTTGGTCGTCTTGGTGATTTTGTTGAACCTGATGATTTTTTAACAAATGTAAAACAACATATTGTTGTTACTGAAAACATTGATTGCGTTTCTTATTTTAAAACTTTAGGAATCCCTATTTCTAGAGCTGCCATGGATACTGTATTTAATAATGTTGGTTATAAGATGATAGACTTCTGTAAAAATAACAACTTTTTCATTGCAAATGGTCGAGTTGGTAAAGATATTGGTGTTGGTGCACTCACATGCAAAAACAGTAGTACCGTAGATTATGTTTTATGAAGTCTAGAGCTGTTTCAGTATCTTTGTAATTTTAAAGTTCTAGACTTTTGTAAGTTTTTTCCTGATGTACATAAGCCTATATCTTTTTCTATCAAGACAAATGTCACCGCTTCTATTGTTAATCCTTTACCTGCGAAAAACCAACCAACTGTGAAACTTTGGTCAGCAAAGAAAGCAGACGTTTTCCGTGAAAAGTTAGATCACTCCACCGTCGAAAGGATCACTGACGAACTATTACATTTAAAGACATCAAATACCGTGAATGAAGAAAATATTAAAACGGTGATAACAGAATTGTGTAAATTATTCATTACAACGGCAGAACAATCTTTTGGGAAAAAACATAGTGCTCCATAAACCATGGTTTAACTCCAAATGTGAGACGGCAAGGAAGAAATTTCATTTAGCGAAGCGTATGCACAGCCGCAATCAATATACATAAAAAAAGGCCACCTTAAAGTTAACAAGTAAACATTATAAAACAGTTATGGACGAATCCTTGAAGAAATACAGAAAGGACTTATCAAATAAAATGCAGAATCTACGTGCGTCGAATACAAGAGAATACTGAAACATTCTTAACAATTCAAATACGACCAAAAATGTTCTGCTGATATTGATACATTGTATAATTTTTTTTAAAGTATTGAATGAAAATGAAGGCGCTGAAACATGTGATAATATTATTGATCAATCGGACACTGTGAATGAATTACTTAATAGCCCTATCACTAGGGAAGAGATTGTGAATTCAATTAATAGTTTAAAAAACAACGAAGCCCCTGGCTATGACAATGTTATGAACGAACATATTAAAACTACAATGTCTTATTGTTTACCACTGTATGAAAACTTGTTTAACATTATTCTTGATACTGGTATTGTCCCAGAGGAATGGTTAATAGGCATTATTAGACCAATATATAAAAATAAGGGTGGCCCATCTAATCCAGAAAATTATAGACCAATCACTTAATTAAGTTACTTAGGGAAAGTATTGACTAATATTTTAGGAACACGCATTGAACATTTTGCAGATGATATTTCACTTATTAAAGAAAGTCAGGCGGGATTTAGGAAAGGGTTTTCCACACTTGACAATATTCTAGTTCTGCAGGTTTTAACACACACACTGATCAACAGTAAAAAGAAATTATTCTGTGCATTTGTAGATTTCAAACAAGCTTTTGATACAGTATGGTTAGATAAAAACGTAACTGGACTGTCTACAATTACTGAGGGAATTGAAAAGGAACTTTTTTATATTTAAAAATGTTTATCCTTTTTTCAAGAATTGTTGTATTTTCTAAAGGTCGTCAACCCAAATATGTTTTTTCATATAATGGTTTACCTATTGAAATAGTTAAGGAATTTAATTATCTCGGTGTAATTTTCTTAAGAACAAAAAAACGGCTATGTGAGCAGGCACAGAAATCTATGTACGGAGTTACATGGAAGATAAGAACTTTTAATTTACCTATTGATTGTCAATTAGATTAATTTGATAAAATTGTTGTACCAGTTTTATTGTATGCATTCGAAGTTTGGGGTTATGCAAATATTGAGATTATTGAACGTGTCCATTTAAAGTATTTGAAACATATACTTAATCTGAAAAGTTGAACACCTAGTTACATGGTATATGGTGAAGCTGGACGAATTCCTCTGTATATAACCTTTTTTACTAGAATGATTTCATTCTGGGCCAACATAATCAATAGCAGTGAAAACAAGTTAAGCAAAATCATATATATGTATGTGCGTATTCTTTTTGATAAGGGACAACTATTAAATCCATGGCTATGCTCTTTAAAAAATGTTTTAGATAATTGCGGGCTTTCAAATTTATGGTGTGATCATGAAACGTACCATTATAATTCCAGTTTTAATAAGACAACTATTAACCAAAGGTTAAGAGATCATTTTTTTACAAAAATGGCATTACGATATTCAGGAATTGACAAAGGGTGTTATATATAGAATTTATAAAACAAATTTGGAATGTGAACGCTACTTACTCGTGTTACCCAGTAAATTAAGAAAAATATTAGTTAAGTTAAGAACTGCAAATCATCATCTTCCTGTTGAAAGAAGTAAACGTTATTGTAATTTGTGTAATTGGAACAAAATTGGTGATGAATTTCATGTTATATTAGAATGCACGGCATTACGTGAATTACGAAGTCAGTTTTTAGATACATGTTACTGTTTTTCTCTTAACACTAAAAAGTTCTATAAAATCATGTCTTCAGTCGATTATATCACATTAAGAAAATTGTGTTTCTTTATTTCCAAATTATTAATCATACTGTTCGTTCACCCCACCTACTTTCTTGAACTTTACAACTATATTGTATATATATAAATGTGTTTGGTCTTCCTATGTACCCCTTGTACCATTATATGGTGTTGAGTGAAATAAACTGAATTGAACAGTTACTAGACTGGGTAATTGCATCTAATTACACGAATTAACCGGTCTGGTGTACGATTTAAAGGCATCCGATTTCCAACGTCCCAGGAGTCTAATTTTACCGTCGCTCATTCCGCAGTCTGCGCAGTGAGAAGCCATGCCAATTAAAAATGAATGACTAGTAATTTTCCCCATCTGGATATTAGCGAAAGATCAATTCTTCAATATCACCGAAAATTTGATCCTCGTCACAGGTGTGCATGGTACGTGGCAAAATAAAGGACCATCTTGCACTCCCCTTTGATTAATATTATTCTTAAGGCATTGCACTGGGCATAATCTGAATCCTAAGCCCCATGTATTGTAAGAAAGATAGGTTTTCCCAGGCTATGCTTATATGAAACAGATTTAATCAATATTTTGTCATTCGCGATAGAAATTTGGTTAAAATGTAGCAGATATTCATTTGGCACAGTTAAGCTGGACGTTATTTCGCCGATTCTCAAAATACCATAAAAGGCTAACAAAAAGATTGCTCGAAATAGAATTTTTTTCATATAAATTGGATATAGTATATTGTAAAGAATCAAGGTGTTTGTACAAATTAGCCTTAGTTATTGGTATTCTAACATCAGTTGTCGGTTTGAGCTTACGAGCTCAAGTTAATACTTTTTGTACAACAAATGATGAGCATGGATCTTGGAGGCCGTTAAGTTTATGGACGTGACTGATGGCCGAGAGATAAGATGTTATCGTTGACGGTGCGTAGTCTTTTGAGAATAGGAGAGCAACATAGAGAAACAATATGTGTTGTTGGACGGGGATATCCGTTCGTAAACTGTACTTCTCCGCAAAGTGAACATATGAACATCTCCCCACTGCACATGGCCTTGTTGAATTAAGGATCGCAAGTCCTTATCGTAACTATACTAGTTATCTTCTGCATCTGCAATGTCCCTGACCGCTTCTAGATGTTTTGCGAGTTTAGCTTGTTCGTGTGGATACTTTATGCAATAAATAGCCATATACCTATTCCAAGCTGTAAGCTAGTCGTTCATAGAAGACAATTATCCATCAGTATCCTCTCTCTCCACGTTGTGTATTATAAGCATACCTGGCTTTATTGAATTTTCTACCTGAAGGGGAAGTTTTTCCCTACCGTGTTTGTTCCGGAGTAGCAGACTACCAAAATCCACGTACTGCTTTGACCAAATCTTTGATTTCAATTGTTCCGATGGAACAGAATCATTATCAAAGGTGTTACCCGTGCGGTGTCCTGAAAAAAAGTGAATTAGCGCGTCTTTTTAAAAAAGAGAGTCGCTGGAATTCCCGCTTTTAATTTCATTGGTCAAATGATGACACCAACATTACGTGACCAAAAAGAGCACTCACTTCTTCTTAATAATACACATTTAAAAGTGCGATAACTCGTAGTGCGAAAAATTGTAAAATTAATATATATATATAAAGCATTTTAAGTAAACTTAAAATTCTTTTTTATAAAACTTCGCTGAATTTAATATTTGAAATCCTTAATTTATTTTAAATGTCTTAAATTCTTCAACAAAATTTTAATATACAAAAGAACATTTTAAAAGAAGCAGCATAAAATATCAAATAAACTAATAAAAAAACTGATTTGAAATATTTTATTGTTAAAAAAAAAATATGGTTACGCACTGCTGTATTTCAAGCAAGCAAATATTGTACATTATAAAAAAAAAAGGAAATGTTGAAGAAAATAACATTGTTTTTGACAACTGTCTGTCTATTTAGCTACCTATCTATCTATCTATCTATCTATCTATCTATCTATCTATCTATCTTATATATTTGTATTTAAAATTTAAAACAGTGAAATATAGGTCCAAAGGGGAGGGTGTGACAATAATATGTTATATTTCTTTGTGAATACGTTCCATGCAAACACGTTACTATCATAATTGATTGTCTATCTTTCTTTCTATCTACATGTATTAAATCTTTCAAGAGGAGACAAACCAAACTTTCACGCTGACTCTTATATTAGTATTAAAAATTTAAAACAGTGACCACAGGGGCATCGTATCCGCTCTACACTCTATGATATATATATAAATAATACACAAGGGAAGAGTCGAAAGTATGACACGATTTGTAAACAATGTCAAAAAAACCATTACTTGACAAACGTTACGCAAATCCTCCCACACAATGTTGCAAATGTTGTCAAAAAACACGTTCACATTGAAATATTCCTAATAAACTCGGTAAAAAGCGTTTTAATCCCTTTAAAACCGCTGTCTGCTGCAGATATTCAATCTCTTCGCCCAAGAAAAGATAACTCTGAACTTTCTTTTTCGGAAATAAAACGTAAATAATATCGTTAACAATGCGGTGGGTTTAGCAACAACGTAAAACTTGAAATTTTTGACGTCGCACATTGCCCACCTGACAAAACTTGTTGTTATTAATTATTCATTTCCCGAGAAAAAAATAGAGTACAGATTTGAATTTTTTAGTATTTTTAGCCAAAAGGTCATTGAAGAAAACATAGAAGTCTTATGAAATTGCAGTGATCAGATTATAAATTATGTGTCCTGTCGACGCTTTTTTGGGACAACCCTCGTACGTTCAATGGAAACACATGATACTATCATAAACGATAGTAAAGAAAAAACAGGGAGGAAAAATGGCATTCTGAGCTCGGTTCAATTGAAAATGTCATCACATATTGTTTTTCTCTTTTCCTTTAGGTCTTTTAGTCTGGGTATAATAAAAAAAAAAGATTGCAATACGTTATATTCAGCATAAATTTTGGTTTTATAGAGAATAAATAATTTCAAAGTTTAAAAATGACTTCATTGATTATAAAGTTAAAAAGTAATTGTATACTTCTGAAGTAGTGATCGGCATTTATGGGGCCAAACATAGTGTGTCATTTTCAATATAAAAAAAGTGTGGATACTCTAAATTAATGTTCAATTAATTCAACGTATTTATTTTATTCATGTCATCCGGGTATAGTGCTATAACCCCTGGGAACAAATAGTTCTTTGCACCTGATAGATTTGTGATGAATAATTGGAAGTTGTTAAAAACGGCATTTTTATCAAATGTATTTTATAGTTCAAATGATTGATAGATATTGTTGAACACTTTTTTGATTTTAATAAGATAAATAGATTGTTTAGAAGAGATATTGGATTCGCCTGACAATTTCTACATAAAGAATATGCGAACACTTTGTAAAAATCCTGTCCCTTGTCAGAATTGTACTATCATTATTTCTGAACCCGATACCTCTCTATTGAGTTGTCAAAACTCTGACAACTTACTTGATGGATAGTATGCTCTCTTTCCGAAACAAAACTTATTTTTTAACAAAATACCGAAATTCACGGCGTCTGGAAACATTTTCTATCGTAGTCAATATGTAAAAAGACGATGCCGTGAAATGCATAATTGTAAAATTCTCTGTTTTGTTTTTTAAATAGGGTTAAATGCCGGTCACGCAAATAGCTCTATCATGATATCAGATACATTTTGGTGCCAGATTTAATACTATAATTGCTGTTATTGATATCATTGATATAATTGCTGTTACTGATATAGTGGGAAAGCTTCAGGAAAAATACCTTTAAAAAGTATCATTTGCGATTTAAAGTCATATGTAACACGTAATACAGAAAGGTGACACAAAAGTCGGGTATAATGGCGTGGTATTTTTTTGTAATCGGCTTCGGCCGATCGCTGTTGTGTCCATATGAGGCATCCGGCAAATGCTTCCATGTGCGCACACATCCCGCTTGCATAAGCAGTTCTTATAAAAACTTGAAGTTTGGTTTAGTATTTATGTAACATTTTACTCAGTTTTATTTCAATTAATTTACCTTAAGAGAAATGGCAATATTCAAGAAATTCGGATGGACGATCTGGGTCTTAGGTTGTCCTTCCGATTCTTTTTCAGACTAAGAGCTACAGACCTGCAGTTAAAGATTGTCAAACTCTTATTGATTATGTAAATTTATTTAGTCCCAAAGAATCAGGTTTTTTAATCAATATAACGTTTACCTTAAAAAAAAAAAACCAGAATGAAATCGGACACAATTTTCTATGTTAGCATTTTACAACTTTATGGTCCAATAAGATTTCAAGAAACAACTCTTCATAGCTTTATCCAAAATATTGCATGGAAAAAAGATTTACAACGCATTTTTTTAAATTACAAAAGTATATACAAAACTAGAGGCGAGCTCGTTGCAAGCAACGATTAGGTCTTCCGTCATAGCTGCGTCATACTCGTGACGTAATACAAAAAAATTGATAGCTGACCATGGTACAATATTAGATGTATAAACATTGAATAAAAGAAACAAAGTATTATACTACATGTTTATAAGCAAATATAGATCTTAACACGTTGTCTATAGTTTGATTCGCCGCATTTTATTCACAGAGTGGGACTGTGGTATGCCCGGGATGAAGGTAAAAAGACCATTAGCAAACATTTTACACGCATTTTTATCGAACGCAAGCGCCTATGAATCTTTTAGTATTTATGCGGAGATCCTGGAAATTTTACAGGGGGGTTTGAAGAATAATTTTCTTTTTCGAGGAGGGGGAGCATGCGCGGATCAGAATTTTTTTCCGGGGTGGGGGTTGAGGGTCTGACGGTTATTAAAGTTTGCCAAGGGATGTCCGAGGCATAATTTAGATACGTTAAATAAAAATGGTTAAAATTACAGTAAAATTACCTGCATCGGTCTTCTCCATGCGCGGATCTAGAAGGGAAGGGAAAGGGTTCCAGACCCCCCCCCCTCCCCCCCGCAAAATTTCTTTTAATTACGTGTACATTATAAACGTATCTAAATTATGCCTAAGACTAAGACTAAGAAAAATAAGACTAAGAGCTACAGACCTGCAGTTATTGAGATTGTCAAACTCTTATTGATTATGTCAATTTGTTTTGTCTCAAAGAATCATGTTTTATCAATTAAGTTTTACCTTAAAAAAAAGAAATCGGGCTCAATTTTCCATGTTAGCATTTTACAATTTCATAGTCTAATAAAATTTTTGAAAGGGGGGGGGGGGCAAACTCATCCAACAAATCTTGACAAGCTAAAAAAAAAAGGAATTTAGAATTTTTTAAAATCTTCGCAATCTAATCCGGGGGGAGGGGGGAGGGGGGCTTAGTATATCTAAAATTTCAATTTCACTACTAATTTCATGATTTTAATTTCATACCATTTTTTTTACATACTCCCAAAATAGTGGGGGGGGGGGGGGGGGGGGGCAACTCCATGATAATTCAATTTTTTATATGTATTTTTTTTTAAATTAGTTGCTGCGAGAAAAAGTGTGGGGGTGGGCATGCCCCCTGCTTCCCCCCTCCCTTCCGCCGATTCAACGTGCCTGAATTTTCCGATATGAAGTCAAGCATATTTTCCGATATTTTCAAGCATGTATATAGAGGATATCTATATTGTGTGATTTTATATTTGCTTTATCCAACGAGTTGAAATGGTGTATATATTCGCGAGGCTTGCCGAGCGAATATAACCATTTCAACGAGTTGGATAAAGCAAATATAAAATCACACAATTATAGATGTTCTATTTATCTCATACAATTTGATTTATATTATGAAGCTTTTGAGACAGTCCCTTATATGACCCTAATTGATTTTTTTTCAAAGATTAAAAACGATGATGCAACGTTGTGTTATCCGGTTATTGTGACCTTGCGCAATACAATTTAGTACGTCATTTCTGAGATAAATCTAACTATTTTAATGTAAAGTATCACTGAAATAAAACCTGAAATGATTTTTTAGCTCTAAATATATTTTCTTAGAGCTTATTCATTTGATTAAATGGAAATACTGATCAGAAGACTTGAATCATCAAGTCTGTTGACATACACAAAGTTGAGAATGCACGTTAGTTTGTATTGACTCGAAAAAGGAACAGTTGTTGATGTTTTATAACACAAACACCAGCCTAATGATAAGAGATTGAAAATAGTGAATAAGGATGCTTACTGGTGGTGGAATCAAAGTCTTATCAAACATTATTTCGGTAAGGTCTTGTATATAAACACAATTTGCACAACCAGTACGCTCGGTTTCCATCGCCATCGTCAGGATGAACTCGTTTATAGTTAACGTAATTTGCAGTTTTATAAACTACACAAAGCAAATTGAAAGTTTGAATGGGGCTAAACTTATCAAAAATCTTGACAAACAAGAAAAAAAGGTCTTTTGGTTACAGTTATGTATAACTTTATAAAAAGAGTTGGGGGGCTAAGCCCCCCCCCCCCCCAATAGCCCGGGTCCTAACGCCTATGCTACGCAGTTATGTGCACGTGTTTTCCTTCTTATTTGTAAGTAATTGAAGTCTTTGACAAAATCCATTTTTTATCACTTTTTGTAGTTGATACAGTTATGTTGAAAGTACCAGCAAATCTTCGAAAATAGGTCACTGAAGCGTTGAAGCGAGGGGCTGTGTAAAAAGTAGTTCCGACCGGAAGTAGTTGATATAGCATCACCCGTGTGATATAGCAAAGGTTTATCACACGGGTAATATACACCACACGTATGAGATAAATTGTCTTATTATCTTAGACCTCAAGCATGTTGGAAAAACGAAATACTGTATCAAGCAGTTATTATGCGCAGATCATGCATGCATTCCTCTGTGGTTTTACAATTACATGTATCAGTTTCTACACGTACTTACTAAGGAGAAATACATTTCCAAAGAAATGATATCGGTAACTTATAGTAAATTTAACAGTCAAGTGCACTTTGAACGATTAAATTGGTTTTTATACTTACCCCGACCCTTACGAAAGAATCAATCCTGACCAATGGAAATTTTATTTATATGACTCCGCGCCAGAATGTCTCATTTATTAATTTTTCGCAGTTATAGTAGACGAGTCCAAAAAAAGAAACTTTTGAGACACATCATACAATGTGACCATATACTGTGAATACAGTTTACTTTGCGTCTATTTTTTTTTATTTTGAATGTCCTTCTTATCATTGCTTGAAAATGAGAGAAAACCATGAATATTGTTAATCTTTATGTTATATAACATGTGAAACTGTTTTCATTCCACCCACAAGCTTGACATAATAATATAATTTTAATGAAAACAATATAAATAGTCGTCATAAATCTCATATCAAACGACATATTACCACTTGGATCTGCGCGTCTTTTCAATGAATTTATGTACAGCGGCAAATTCAAAAATGTATTTTTTAAGGAAATGTAAGTATGTAGCCCTTGTATGAAAAATTTCGGATGGTAGTCAAATTTTCCGGGATCCAGACCGAGAGCAACATATATGCAGCTACGGTACCTAATAATGCTTCCAATGAAATACTTTGTTTAGTAATGAAGGCATTTAAGAAAGCAATACTTATATTTTGTTTAAAAGATAACACCCCAATACTTCGTCTTACACTCACAATTTGTAGAACAAGCAGAACCAGTATTAGTCTGACCCTCACCATATACATTGTTCGAATTTAATTGCCCTAGCATTGAATTGCTTTGCATGTACACAATTTCTTTTAAAAATTTAACACAAAGTGTTTATCTATATGGCTATTAATCTATTTGTACACATAACGTACACACGTGATTCAAAATACCCCAGACGGAAAACGGTAAAGAATTCAGTCATTGAGTCTACGTTTTATAGAACTTGTAAGAACACACATTGCGGGTCTGAATGTTTGTTGATATGTCAATCTATCAATATACAGTACGTTAATTATTTTCGATTGCTAAGGCTACAGTGTATTTGATGAACATTGAACAACATTTCCATGCCACTTTTTTCCATGGAAGATAGCGAGTATAATTATAAAGCATTTATAAAATTTATTTAATTACCTCTTTAGAATTGTGTATGGAATAAATAATTTATAAATTGCTGCTGAAGGTTGGTTGGTATTTTCGTTTGTAGATGTTTTGCAAATAAAAAACGTGAAACGCGGGGCAAGTCATATTTAATATCCCTAATAACCGTAACTTAAAACTAGCGGCTTCGGATTCAAATATTATCGTTTACCAATATTAAGTTCACTTTTCAAAATCATCTCCACGATGATAATATTATCTCCATCGTAAATCAGTATTTTGTTTTGCTTTAAAAGAAATGTTCTATTGGGAGCAATCCCATGTTCGTTTAAATTGCCAGCGTACATTTGTCATGTCAGTAATACACATTGTGCTTTATATGACGGCCGTGTATACGTATTGTAGAAAAGTTGAGTTTAATTACCATGCAATGGAACCATTTTATTAACACATCTCCAAGTACTGAAACAATTCAAAATGTCTCCGTTACAGTAAAACAGTGGGGCGTTAAACATGTGTACGTCCAGCTCTACACGAACATGCACTGTCGTCTAGGCGACGGCCTGAATACAGCTAGCGACTCTCCTATCGATCGGTTACCTGAGTCTCGTAATGCATCTAAATATAGAAAGGGGCACAGTTATGAAACAAACAACAAAAATAAGGTCAAAGAGATTCATCTTTATGAAATGAAAATGTACATGTGAAAAAAAAAATTGGGAATTTTATGTGGAATCATATTTACGCGCTGCATGTATCAGTTAGTGCATTACACGAAGCCCTTTTATAACCTCCTAAACGTTCAAACACCCACAAAAATGGACCGAACTGTCAACAATTGTTTCTGCAAATACTGACTATAAATTACGAAAACATCAAATTGAATAGTACGGAAGGATTTGGAATTAATTTCCATACAAATTTGCTTCGATAATGCATTAGAAATATTTATTCCTTTACAAGTTATTGACAAAAAACTTTTGACGCCTCTACCTCCCTAATTATAGGGATCAGCCCATTTTTCTGTACTGGCAATGTACCAGTTATCGGCTAAAATTTAACGTTTTCATTTCGTAATTCCTTATTTCTAGATATTTTGGATAAAACTTGACTTACTTCAAAATGTGAACTCCTTATTTATCAATCTGTTAGTTTATATCATTATTTAGAACCCAAAACATCTTGTTTTGTGCTTTTAAGCACGCCCCGAGTTTGCGGAGTTTTTACGATTTACTGTACCAGTTATCGGCCTCGTGATAATAACATAATATCAATCTGTGTTCATGTTGATTTTATACTCTGCTAAATGTAGTTTGAATTTTGCCCCTTGTGAGGTCAGACTAAAGTATTCGGGGTCATGATACATAATAAACAAAACTCATAAAATAATTCGTTTATTATCATACGGTAATACACCAAATCGCATTCTATTCAATACATAATTGTGCAATCAGGCGTTCAATTGCGCTACGAATCTCTCGGAAATTCGTGAATTCCTTTTCTTTATAGATGTTAAATGTATTGATTTTATATGTCAAATCAAAGAAAGGATATAATAACGTATCGCAAAGAGGTAATATTCTATTTTTAACTTATGAAGTCCCTTCCCCCACTGCTGAAAGTGCAAAAATGTAAAATCAGCGGTAAACAATGATCGTTTAAGCTCATGTATAAAACATATTTAAGAAAGTTTTCAAGCAAACTAATTTTCTTTGTTCGAAAAAGACGACTGAATTAAAAAATCTTGGATTGTCGCGTGCTATAAACCCGAACTCTCATTTTAGCCGATAACTGGTCTTAGCCGATAACTGGTACAGTACCAGTATACCGAATGAAAGGTCTCCGTAAGACCAAAAACTTTTAAATTACATCTTATAACAAATTATTATAAGGTAGAAAACTAAAACGGAAAATACGCGATTTTATTGCATTTTTTTTTCTAACCTTTGTTTTAACATCTACACCACTCCTTTTATTTGCATTTAAATAACAAATAAAATATGTCTTGCAAAAATTCAATGTATTAGATTCCCTACGGACAAAAGAGGTCGTAAAATTTTACTAAAAGGGAATAACTCAAAACCGGATGGGGATTTTCATAAACTAAAATATGCAACGACAACATCACGCGGCATGTTGTCAGACCTGAAAATTTAAAAACAATCGGTGAACAAACGAGCGAAATATTAATAATCAAAGTTGGCGTCTAGAAGAAAAAAATAATAAGAAGAATTCTGGAAAATTTTCAGAATAATAGTAAGGTCATCCGCTCCCAGCAGTAGACCTTAAATATCTAGTGATAAAAAGATCGCGATAAATATGTTTGAAGATTTTGATTCAAAATGTGTAAACCATTGTCGTGCATAGGCGAGTGCCAAGAAAAACTAAATAGCTGGAAACGGAAGACTCTAAATATAAGTTTTTAGTCAGCATTGACTATTGTTATTTTCAGATATCCCACTCATTTGTGATGGATATCTTTTTGTAAACAATTACTTGTTTACACAAAAATTACAAAGTTATGACGCCTTTTTAACATCATACTTTTCTTAAGGAATGCAGCTGTTATCATTGTCGTGTTCTGCATTGTTTGTTAATATTCTAATACAATTTGAAGATGTTTATATATTGAAAAGGTTTATTAACTTACTAGTAATTTATACATTTCGAGTGTATATCCTTTACAATGGACATTTGTTAATAAACTGTTTTAGGAACATCTGGTTCATGAATAGTTAAAACATTGAGTATTTCTTACTTATGTAACACTATTCTACATATATCCATTATGCAGCATAACATGTATCTAATCACTACAACAAAAGAATGAACTTCGAAAGCAAAGTATGCCATCCTCGAATTCGAATATTTGACCTGTTTGATATAAAGAAATGGTTATTCTAGGTACTTGTACACTTTAACAACGTTGCTATTGCTGTATCCCACGTGAAGAAAGCGATCTCTATCGACACACACGCTAATGGAAGCATTGTCGCCTTCATTATCAACGGGTAGGACACGCAGCTGTTGGACATCTGTATCAAAAAGCTGAACTTTGTTAGCAACACAAACAATGATATGGTCATCAACATCAGTGCAGATTCCTTTGGGACCAAAACCTGGATCTGCAGCACCCGGGTACCTGCGATCCGCCTCAATCTTTATAGCATTGTTGTCAGAATCCGATACCCAGATATGGCCATTGGACGGTTCAGTAATGTAGCGTGGATACCTATACACGTGCTGACCATCGTTGTCCTGAAATATTTCGCGTTGTTTTGTTCCCGCCGAGTTACATCTAATGACTCTACCCACGGCTCCTTTTTTTGCTGTCATCCCAATCAGAATGTCCTCGTTGATGCGAGATGCGTGGATGCTGATTGGTTTCCATTCTGTGCCGTGTTCATCGTCGTTTTGTATAATAAAATCAGTGCTATTAGCATTTGGTGCCTTTTTTTTAATGCCGCACGTTTCTCCGTTCCAATAGGTATAGTACACCACTCCGTTTCTGACAGTGTGGTGAACTACACAATTATCAGGAAGGGATCCTAGGGATATTAATGCGTTGTTTCCGTGCGTGTTTGTAGAGACAACACGACCCATCCCATCACCGACAAAAAGCCTGCCTGAATCATCCAGAGACATAAAGCATACACTTTGCAACCCATCTACCTGGTACACCCTGACCGGTGGAAGAATAGTTTGCCGGATATTTGCCATCTCTAAAAAAAAACACGTAATTTTGAGGGTTTCCTTTATTCAAGTTTTCAAATTGATATATCAAATGTAATTATATAACTACATGTCTGAGTTAATTTTTCAAAAAACAATCGAAAAAACTAAAAAATAAATTAACTAATAAAATGATATTTCAGAACTAATAAAATTAGTGCATAATAACAAGATCCTTTTTTACTTTTAAAATAGGTTCAACTTGGCAAAGTCTAAATTGATCGACATTCATGTAGCATCATTTATATAATTTTATTATCTTTATCTTATTAAATAACTTGATTTTTTCACATTTTGGAGATTGCAGTTTCCATCATGAAATTTGTAATTATCATTAAATACCCTTATGGGTTATCTCAAATATTACCGACTTTCAATTGTGGATCATATAAGACTTGGTTATAAATGCACTCTTAACTAGTTATAATTTTCATATCCGTCTTTGGGCTACATTAATGTGTTATCTTTGAATACATTTAAAAAAATATGTTTTTAATATGAGAAAAAGGAATCAAAAGGAAATGAAAATATATCATTTGCACACACAAAAAAAACGTGCTATCTGAATACACTCGGTAAAAATTTAAAATAGTTTCCTTACGCGCTATATGGATGCAAGTGCTAGCAATTGTAATTGTTGGAACAGGAAGAAGCAGTTTATCTTTAAAATTATAAATGAATTAGTGTGTTAAATATTACATCATGATGCACATTTGATAATAACAAGTTCATGACGATAATGAATAACTTGTTTCAAATTGCAAACTTTCTTTTTTTTTAATTTTAAATTACCTTTGTAACTATATTTTGTCAGCAATCGCAATCACGTGACAACGAATAACTGTCATTATGGAATAAATTTCAACAGCTTGAAAGATGTTAAGGAATAATAAAGAATGCTCCAAAATTCCCGTAAATTAAGAAAAATATAAATGCTTATTCTTATTTCCATTGTTGTAATCAGATAACATTTTGATCTAAATTGTACCTCTGATTACTTCTGAATATAGACATATTTTCATTGTACTGGATGAAACCGTAATCGTTTGCATAATATTAAAAAATATTATATTATGAAATAAAAAAAGATGGAAATTAAAAACTTAGTTCTTGTGGTCCTTATTGTTTATTGTATTTTTTACACATTCTTCTTTTCAACATTACATCTCTGTTTTGGTTTTTATATTTTGTTCAACAAAATGTGATAATATAATTTTCAATAAAATAGGTACAAGGGACAATCAAAATGTAATGTCACACAGCCTACCGCTCTTTTCATTGGCACTTTATTACAAATAATGAATACCACTATAAAATGTTAAACAAATACTAAATACTTACTTTTTTCGAAAACAGTTGTTAGAAATCAAACGTTTCCTCCTGTTCTAACTATAGTGTTAAACTAGCACGTTACAGTTTAAATATGAACCAGAAATGACAATTATGCTCCTTAATTTATGTAGTTTGTATCACGTTTTTTTTTTCAGAGTGTGACCAATCAAATTAGTTGCTCATACATGATTGATCCGTGTGGATATAAGTTAAAAATAGACAAGTGCGATGGCCACAAACTAATGTATTGTACATAATATTAAGTTGAGTTTAAATTCTTTACAAGTAAAAACATGTTTACCTCCAGTATTCCGCTTTTTTCAGAATGTATTATACAACTGAATACGATCTCGTTACGAGTAGTGAGTACATATGCAAGTCTTCCGTCAGATTTGTTTTATTTGACACAATGAAATATCGATACTCTCTGCCAAATCCGAGATCCTGTTAAAACTAGTGTTTTTGTCTCGGGACCGGAAAGAGACAAATGGAGGTGATAAATAAAAATTTAAGCTGATATTTCTTGTACTTTTGCCTAATATACTTCACTGTTTATCAGGCTAGATAAAACACCAAAGAAAGACTGTTAAATTGTTAAAAACATAATTTGTTTGAACCCTTTCGATGAGAGGCGTTTTTTTAATTGGGTCTCTGGTACTGCATTTGTTGATGCAGTGGGTTTAGTGGGATGCTCATCAGTGGGATCCCCTGGTTCAATTAGGTCAATGGACTGATCATTTTTGGTACTGTTCTCCAGAGGTCGAGGCTCCAATTCTTGAAAAGCTTGAAGAAAAATCTGAAAAAATAAATCGACATTTTCAATTTTAATTCCACAGAGTTTCACAACTTATTTAGAACAGTCATTTGACGTTAACTTTTTTAACTGTTTATAATAAAATAACTCCATGTATTTAAACATTATAATATAGAAAAAAGGCGCCTGTGTAAATAGATATAGTTTATAGATATATAGACTTTAAGTGTGAAATACTTTTGTGAACAAAAAGTGAGTATCTTTATTTATAAACTGATTTGGGTATCTTGAGTTGAAATGAAAATAAATGTAATATTGGTTTACAGGGAGAGTGCCTTATAGGGGATGAAAGAGGCTTAGAGGGGTAACATGGTATTAACATTGGCTCAGGTAGGGGGGGGGGATGAGTTGCTTACAGGTGACGTGTATATTAAATGATAGGAAAACACAAGGATTAGCCGGGTGACAGGGGACGGCAACGGTTTTCAGGGCGCATAGTGTAACTGAAGCTGTAAACGTTCGGAAATATTACGTTGTTTAGATTTGTAATGAGTCATTCGACCTATTAAAAACAACATATCACAAAAAGCGCGGTCATGGATTCAATTTAATGAACACATACATTTTTAACAATTTATAATTATTAAAACAAGCTTACATTTTACACTTAAAATATACAGTGGTTGAAAAGATAATAAAATATGTCATTCATGAATACATTATAGCAAAGAATATTTGCAGCATTTAATTTATTTTTTGTTTTTTGACACGTTATCTTATCAATAAACAGTGAAGTTTTAAAGAATTGCTGTTTTGACCTTTTTTACCACTAATTAGTTGATACATCAATAATTACCAATTGGTGCTTGGCAGGATAAGAACAATTAGCGACTTAATTTAGACTCAAAGCATATGTCATACACAAATTCGAAATAAATATATAAACGTTATACTGTTTGCACAAATCTTTATTAAAGATTAAATACACAGCTATGCTTTAGTTTATAACTGTATTACGAAAATACCCGTTTAAACCCAGATCTATCTGATATTATAAGAAGGTGCGCTACACCTCTTTAAAGATGTTAGATTTTGACGGAGATTATGCTGAAATTGAACTCTACACAGAACACAACTTGTTTCTAAACAATTAACTGAGGTTAATTTCTTGGCAATCAATCGGCAAAATTTTGGCATTTAGGGCAATCTAAAATAAGACGTTAAGAATTTTTAAACTCATTTTCTGAATTTCGTGTAGTTTTTTTTCTTCTTTTTATTAAATCTTACCACTTGCTGCCTCATGCTATCAGATACATCTTCATTGAATAAACAATGTTTTTGGGCCGACTGAAAAGCAGATGTTTGTTTATTAATACCAGGTACATTTTTTTTAACTTAGGTCATAAGTTTGTTAACGCTTTCTGAACAGAAAATTGTATGCTATTGTGGGTAAAGTGAAATGCTTAGATAATTTTAGATTTTTGCCGAGATCAAACAAGCACTACTGTGTGTATTAATTATCAACGTCGTTTCAACTGCTGATTTTTAAAGAAATATTTTAGTCACTTTAAACCGTAAAAAGTAAGTTTTAGACTAAAGTTTTGAATGGTAAAAGAAATGGCAATGTACAACGTTTATTTCAATGTTATGCAGTGGGTTATTTACAAAACAATATTTGGTTTAGCAACGGACTACTTGGTATCAATCTTTTTTATCATACAACTGTTAAGAAATTCATTACACTTATTACACATTTACGGATAAATAAATATCACGTTTAAGATATTTTATGAAAATATCTGTGATTTTAATATACAATTTTTAAAACCTTGCTGAATTTAATATTTGCAATCCTTATTTAATTTTAAATGTCTTAAATGCTTCAACAAAAATTTCAACATACAAAAGAACAATTAAAAAAAAAAAAGCAGCATAAAATATCAACTAAACTACTACTGAAGCTGATTTGTGATATTTTATTGTCAAAGAAAATATGGTTACGCACTGCTGTATTTCAAGCAAGCAAATGTACATTTATAAAAATAGGAAATGTTCAAGAAATTTATTTATCTATCTATCTATTAAGGGTATTTTTTTAATTTTGACATTTAATTTAAAGCCATGTTATCAAAATTCAATATTGAAGGACTGTTATCAAATTTCAATATTGAAAGACTGTCACTGTCACTTAAATTAATCTTTATTTCATCTTTTTTTTTAATTTTTCCAGTGATGAAATAAAATCCCAATCAAACTTCAACTTCCAGGTAAGTTTCGTTTAATTTCTTAATTCTACTTCATCACTGTCAAGGTCATTCCGAAACCACAGGAGAATTAAAAGCTCTGAGGCTATTAAATATAACATGAGACAACATATAATTTTGACCGTAATTTACTAATAAAACATATAAAACTGTATTCTCCACATATAGTGTAGCGGATAGTGGATGAACTATTTCACTTGTGGAGACAAGCACCAAATTTTGCATGATGGTTCCTTGAACATTACTTGATCAAAAAATATCGTTGGCCATTCAAGTTTTGGTCATTTTCAAGATGGCCGCCTCTTATTTCAAAATGGCGTCTTTTTTCATAATGTTTTCATGATATTTTAAATATTTCTAGGTAATGTTTTTATTTTCTGTGAAAGTATGAAGAAAAAATTGTTGTATGATATAATTTGATGTTCATTTCATATATAAACTATCTGCAAATGCGTTTAAAAACATGCTGCAGCTCATTTTTGAATGTACATGATCTAATCGTCTGAGCAGTTGCACTGCAAAAAGCAGTGCAAAATAATTCGGACTTGAAACATTTGCATTCCCCAGAACAATAATATTACATCAACATTTCAGTAGTTCTTAACATGAAGCCACCATTGGTGTAAGGATGTCCAGTGTGAAATCCGAAAACCATAATCTTTATCCCAAACCCATCTGGAAGGGGATGGTGAGTTTGTCACTTGTATAGTGACTGACCCAATGTATGTTTAGCTTGCAATAAAGATCTCTCTCTTAATATGCTCTACAAGAGCAGCTCCTGAGGGATCGAAAGATGCCATTGTATGGACGCTACTTACGAGCAATGAGGTCAAGGCGTGCGTCATTTACTCTATTGGAAGTGCTAGACCGAACGTTCATAATGACTACAAATTCTTCTAGTTTATTAATTGTTTGTTCTGTCACACTGTCACAAGGAGAACTTAAGTACCTCTGTTACGTTCTCAAACACATTTCAGCCTGCCATTTTGTCATTTTACCTGTCTCAACAAATGCGAACTCGGTACCCCATTCCGTGAATGCATGAAAGAATGACAGTGCTGTGATCTTGGACCCAGTGATCTAACAATGTCATGAACTGGTATCCATCGCAAATCCTTGACCTTTCCAAATGTCAACCATAACTCATCAACTTTTAAATAATCAAAAACAACCACACCAATAACAACAACAATCTGTATCCGAATTTACTACGATGTTTGATACTACCCAAGGCTGCATGCTTTGCATTTGAATTTTTTATTGATTTGCATCTTTTCCTTTGTTACAACTATAGTAGTTTCTGTCGTAATAGTTGCAGATACGATTTGGTCTGCTTAAATCCAGATGGTTTTGTTTTGTTCTCGTTACACCGAAGAAAAGTGTTCCAAGAGTTTGGCGGTCTAGTGCTTCTAGTTATCTTCCGTCTAGATCTTATGCCTCGTTTTCTTCTAGTTTCACATCGAAGACAATATCTATTCTCCAACATGTGTCATTATTTCATCTACTTTACATCCATTGGCTGCCCTAGTGCTGTGTGCTGAATACACATCTGTATTTACCCCACTGTTACGTAACACAGTTTTAAGCCAACGAGCAATAGCCAAATTATTTTGGCAAAGTTAGACCTAACCATTAGGGACATAGCATCAAAGAGGGTTCATCCCCCCCCCCCCTTTTTCTCGCAGGAAAGATAATTGTTCCTAAATTTACCTTGAAAGATTGAGAAGTTGGAGTCATAGGCTTACTAGCTTGTATTTAGGAAGCGATGGTTTTTTTATTATACACTACCTTCATGAACCGCTTAACAAAAGGATGGTTGCCCACGGTGATATGTTCTAAATCCGTCAAAATGACCACATTCGAAATAGCAGATTGTTTTCCCTGGAATGTGAGCAGAAGAAAGCCATATATTTCTGTCATATGCCCACATCCAGATTTTCCTAGCCATTTTATTGCATTCTAAGGAACGACTTCTACCTTGTTCCCTAACATACGAGGGATGTCCCAAAATAGCGTAGACAGGTGGCGTTATTCAGTTAATCTAAGACAAAGGAAGATGAAATTTGTGCCACAAAGGGTTTAAGAAATTTGCATTCAAATAATGTTTTAAAATCAAATATTGTTTGAGATTAAATAAGTGAAATGAAAGCATGTTAGATCAGAAATTCGACATGCGGCGCAATGTCAAAAACAAAAAGTTAAAATCAACATAATGAAATGAAAATTGCGAGGAAAAGTACTTTTCGAATGAAAAAAATCAAATAAAACATACATTGATATGTGATAATAATTGTATTATTTACTCAAAAAATATTTTTGCTATAACAAACCTTTTAAATATTGTATAGCGCGTTTTGTGACAAGTTGAAGAGTTAACTCGTAATAAAATGACGATGTCAGCGTGTAAGGCAGCGCAGCAGTAACTGATAAAATTTTGTAAAGACCATGAAATAAATCCTATGCAGCTTTGGAAGTAAATGTAATTAACAAAATCGATAAGAAATGCGTTTTGTGAATAAGTAGTTAAACAATATAGAAAATAGTTTAACAAGTATAATGATAATAGTAGAAAAAAGAAACTCCGAACGATATCAATGGACGTCAAAATGTTGAACGACACATTTCGGCAAGACGGACGTTAGACAACAAGTAAAACATGGCAAGTTTGGAGCCGACAGATCGTTTATACTTAGAACATATTTTTAAAAAAAAACTAGAAATTTATGTTGAATGTGCACTCAGGGTACATGTTCAAAGATAGTATTTTTTCTAAGACATTTTGGAAATAAAACGTAAAATTAATGTTATCGTAAACGATGTGGATGGTTTAGCAACAACGTAAAACTGGAAATTTTCGACGTCGCACATTGCGCCGCCTAACAATACTTGGTGTTACTAATTATTCATTTTCTCGAGAAAAAAATAAAGTACAGATTTGAACTTTTGAGCATTGTTTGCCAAAGGGTACTTGGAAGGGACAACCCTCGTATGATACAGCTGTTGTATTATCAATTAATAAATGTATAGAAATATTGCGCTTATCTTTACACAATGCTTGTAATGCTTAATACACAGCTTGAAGTTCCAAAACATTGATGTTATAATTTGCTTCATTTTGTTTCCAAGGTCCAGCTGCTGATATATTGAGTGATCGGCAATTGCAAACCCAACCTCGCAAACTAGCATCTGTTTCAATTATTAGATCAGCCTGACCTCCTGTAATCGGAGCTTTGGAACCTAAGATATTTCGTAACCACCAATGTAAATCCTTTATGTCCAAATCAGATAAGTGAACTCCAGCATTGTCTATAGAACAGCTTGCCATGTGTTACAGCTAGGAAACTTGCCACTAAATTACCTATGATGGCACGCAGATCCCTGATAGTATTTGTCTTACATTTAAGAAAATCTTTGCAAAGGCCTATCATTTTCTCTGCTTTTTTATTTGTGATAGACACTGTCATTTCTCTAGAATTCAAAATAGACCAGAAACGAAGTGCATGCCTAAAATTGCAGGGGGTCTGGGGGCCGCCATGAGGCCCCCAGTGGGTCCAGGGCGAAGCCTGGTGGGGGTCCAGGGGGCAAAGGCCCCGGAAGTTCATGGATTCTGACGATTTTTAACATTAAAATCATCGAAGAAATTGAAAGGAATGCTCACTTTTTAAGCATATTTTTAGGCAGCTAAAATTGTTTTGGTTATAGTTTAGGCATAAAATAAAATCTCAAAACTTATTAAAAGCTAAAAGAAATTTTTTTTTTTGACGTTTAATTGATTTTTTTGGACCCACTCAAAGCTTTCATTCTTAAGTCCATTTTCACCTAGTTTATGGTAATGAATATCTCAATAAAGCTGTGATTTTCTATGGGGGAGATTTAAACTGATACGTAAAAAAGTTCAAATGCAAAATAAATTTTTGCTTTATTAGGTACATACATTATGTACTGTTTCTTTAATATGATACATTAAGACCACATTGCGTGTCTATATTTATATATATAAGAAATAAAGTAGGACCGGGTGACGAAAACGGGTTGATGGAATAACTAAGTATGGACCTTAATACTTGAATTCTTTTTTATTTGTTTTTCTTTATTTATTTTTTTTTACTGAGTTTCTTCCTTTTTTTCCCAAATGATGTGCATGGAAAGGCATATAAGCATACATGGTAGCTACGCCACTGAACCCCAAGTATTCAATTTCTTGACTGGCAATAAATACATATTTTTCAGGGTAAGTGACAAAATATTTGATGTAGCAATCACATTTTGATTACATAATTCAATAGTGTCCCCTTGTAAGTAAATATCATCTATATAAATGACAGACTGGTGTCCAGATTTTCTTAGCCCTGCAAAAACAGGTTTCAGCACTTTTGTAAATAAGGACTCATACATAGACCAATAGGACACGCTCTATATTTGTACAGTTTTAAGATCCAATAAAACTTCAAATATTTCTGAAAATTCTAAGATACTGGTATGCAATAATAAGCATCTTTAAGATCAATGGAAGCCATATAACATCCTGGTGATATCATGCGTAAGACTGAAAACAGCGAATCCATTTTAAAATGAATGTATTGAATGTATTGATTTAAATACTTCAAATTACATATGAACCTGTATTTTTCATCTTTTTTAGGCCTCAAGAATATGGGGAAAATAAATTGTTCATTCTCATATTCACTTTCTACTATTACTCTCTTGTCAAGTAGTTTTTGTATTTCTGCATCAATAGCACTTTATTTCTTTTCGTTAAAACTACATTGATTAAGTATATTATTTAGTACAGGTTCATCCATAAATTCAAGTTCAATACCAGTAACTATTTTAAGAATTTCTGGATCTGATGTAAGCTTTATCCATAAGAATAGAGCTGTCGACTGTGTGATGTGATTGTAGAAATCCTAGAATTCCTGATGTTGACCTGCTATAGGTAAAAATAAAACAAGATAATATTTTATCAAAAAAGAAACATCATGCAAACTAACATTTAACAGCAAATTCTAAATCAAACAAAATAACGAATGAACATAATTTTTAGATTGATAGATTGAATGATTCACATTTATCATTTTGGATTTTTCTAAAGCTTCTATATTATCTTTAAGAGTAACAGAAGTATACATAAAAACTTTGTTCAATAGTTAAGAAACATAAAAGCAGGGTAAATATGATTATTATATAAATTAATGTACAAATATAGACATACTCAATCCTGTTGTCTCCAGATCATAGTATACAAATGTGTTGGCGTTACAAACATCTGATGGTCCAGGGATTACTTCCATATCTGGGTCAGGTGTGTCTCCTACAATAAATGCAAGGTATTACATGTATCACTGATATATAGTAGACAAGGAACTTGCACATAAGACTACTATCACCATCACATTTGAACTAGAAACTTTATTCAAATAATACTGCCCACCAATTCATTCATGTCCAATGCATATTTCTTTTTCGATATTGTCAACTTCGCGATGTATACAATATCGATTTTACATTGTCAACATTTGCCGATATTTCTTTGCCGTTAACATCGTCGACATCGCAACGTCGAAATTGTTGAACCGATATCGAGATTTAATTGTCAACATTGCCGACATTTCTTTGCCGTTAACATCGTCGACATTGTCGACATCGCAACGTCGAAAATGTTGAACCGATATCGAGTTTACATTGTCAATATTGCCGATTTTTTTTTCTGTTAACATCGTCAACATTGTCGACATCGCATTGTCGACGATGTTGAACAAATATCGAATTTACATTGTCTACATTATGGATATTTTTCACGTTTACATTGTTAACATTGTCGTATTGTTATTGCTTTTTGTTCACAAATACAAATTATAAATGCATACATCTATTTCCATTTTATTAACGATTATTACACAACTTGAAAGCAAATATATCATTTACATTAAAAATTAAATGCATCGATCTACAATACATCTCTCAATTTATTTATAATGATTATTACAACCAATAATGTTTAATTTCACTTACTTATCTTCTTTGATTCTTTTCCTGTTTCTTACCAACCTATCATTATTATACATTTCTGAAATTTTCAACATACACAAGTTGTACTTCCCACAGGATATGTGTTTCGTTGCAAACTTAAACTTGGCCACAAACTGAAAAGTTTGTTCACATGCTTCCGTGTTAATGTGTTTGAACAAATCATCAGTGTATGGGTTGGCATTTCTTCTACACCATTTATCAACATGATTTGCAAAATGCATTTTGTCAACAACAATGCGTAGTGTTGTCAAAAATTTGGAGTATTCAGTTTTCTCTGCCCTGATCGGATCTGATACATTTTTTTAATTCTAAATAATGATCATTCATTTATGAATTATGCACCGTCAGCCTGACCAAGATTTCATGCGGGGAAATGGGAAAAGGGGGGGGGGGGGGTCCTTCGTTTGAAATGCACATTGTATGAATTGTGATTCAAATAAATATTCGCTCCTACTTTTAACGTACATGTAAATATATATAAAATTACTGTTATTTTGATTCAGAACATCATCAGTCTTTATCAAGCCGTATTTACATTTCTAATTACACTTACATATCAATATCAATCCTCCTCATAAATTCCATGGAAAACACAGAGTCGCATGTTGACATGAAATATTCCTGCTCTATAGTCTGTCCCAAGATATTTATGCAGCACATTTGGACGATTTAAAACAAAAATACACCTACCTGTGAAAGAAGTGCAAATGTTAAAGTTGTAAGGGATAATTTCTAAGATAATTTCATTGACACATTATCAACTGTCACTCAGAAAAATTCACAGGAACGAAAACAGATTCTTTACGAAGATTTATAATGGGGAATGTTTACATTTTTACTCAATTCGGAATACACTCGGATTACATCGCGCAATTTTTCAACGTTATCATCCGGGCTTGCTGCAATACAAAATCTCCGTAGACATCACATTTCTGTACCCCCGCTCCGAAGGAGAGGGGGTATACTGTTTTACCCTTGTGTGTCTGTCTGTCTGTCCGTCCGTCCGTAACAAAACTTTCTGTCGCATTTATCTCAATAACTATTTATCGCAGATGCTTGAAATTTTTACACAGTGTTTGTTAAGGCATACTTCCTGTTAAATGACGACTTTGCTTATTTTTTAACCAAAATTTTCAAACAAATTTTCGTCAGAGATTTCTCAGCAACTATTTATCGCAGATTCTTGAAATTTTTACACAGTATTTTTATAGGCATGCCATATCGTGGGATATTATTTTGTACCAATCGGACGTCAACTTCCTGTTAAATGAGTACTTTGTTTATTTTAAGCCAAAATTTTCAAACAAATTTTCGTCAAAGATTTCTCAGCAGCTTTTTATTGCAGATGCATTAAATTTTAACACACTATTTGTTTAGGCATGCCATATTGTGGGATATATTTCTGTACCAATCGGATGCCAGCTTTCTGTTAAATGTCGACTTTGCTCATTTTGCATATTCACATCAGAGCGGGGGTATCACTAGTGAGCATTGGCTCACAGATATCTTGTTTAGCATTGTATTGAAACCTGATAAGCCAACAGGGGCGTTTCGACTGAGAGTCTTGGAAATGGTTTATACTTTTGAATGAACATCGTTTGAACCCTGAGGTATTTATAAATATCAAGCAATTAAGCAAAATGTGAATCCAAGATATCTTGGGACAGACTATAAAACATCGTTGTAATACAGTTCCAATCCTTTCCTCGTATATGTATACAGTGTTGCACTTGCTACACTTCAATTTATACATAACTCCTACCACGGGTCTAAATCTAGATTTTTAAACAATACACGCTTTCTGTCCGATTTCCGAACCATTTCTGTGCCACAGGGCCTATTTGAATATCTACGTTAAGTGCCACAGGGCCTATGGCAATTTGAAAAAATATACATTAAAATAGAATAAAAAATCAAATATATTAAAGCTGACATGAATTCATAAATACGCATTACTTCCCTTTTATCTCCGACTACCGCCATATTAGTTGTCAATTTCTATTGTTCTGCTCATCGCTACACACACCCTATAAAAGGCCGAGAGCCCTCGTCATGCTTCACCCCATTCAGGAATTTCACACACCCGAACACGTTACCTTGGACGAAAAGACTTGTAAAAACGCGTTTTGAACAAAAATGATATGACAATATTCACTGGCAAGATAAACGACGAAACAAGACAGACTGAAATTCAGGCGCAGATACATCAGAAGTTCCTCGATAATTGTAGACCGTTTTCCTGTGTATGTTATAACATCGCACATGCGCAAACCACACACTGTGGCAGATAGAGCAATGTCAATTATCGCATGGATTTTATAAACGGGGAGGTTTTGTAGGAACGGATAGAAACGTTGTTACTTTATAAATTTACTATCATTTATCTACTGTGTTGGATGTAGTGTCGCCGGGGTCTTCAAGAAGATGCAGACGTTATGCACTCTGTATGAACGACACACGTGTTCGATGTGCATGCGAAGTAAGGCAGCACTATCTGTGCAAAATAATACAGATACCTTGGACATCAAAGAATAAATATACTTTGTATTTCATTGATTGTTGTTTTCTTTATTCTTTATTACTACATTTTACTACATGCACAATGTGTAGTTCATGCATTTAGAAGTCCGTGCAACATGAATGCCTCGATCGGAAAGCAACCGACCGTAACTTTCTCAACCGGTATATATACCCCAGTGGCAGTAGAGGAGCGATCGAAACTAATATGGCGACCTAATCCTTTTATGAATTCATGTCAGCTTTAAGGTTCTGTTTTTCATTATTGATTTTTTAAATTTGTATCAATATACATCGTTTGATCTATGTGTTTAGTGAAATACTGCTGATAACGTCACAACGAAAAAAATGACATCATAAAAATAACGTCACTACGTCAAACAGTGCCAACACGTCTGCGTTTTACCATGGCTGGCGTATGATTTTTGTGAAAAGATCCCCAGGACTTTTCCGTCAGAACCGGAAAAAAATAGCTGTCCTAATGCACAACATGGACCAAAGGAAATGCCCCGCCCCCACAAGAGCAAGACCATACTATGCCATATAAACCTGGGGCTCGTTTAACATAACTGACTTTTGACCAAAATCTATCTTAAGACCATGCATGTAATAACTTATTTGGAGATAATGGTGATGCTTCTTCGACCGTGTTCGAGATCAAGACTTCAGTGCACACCCCCAACCCCCGCGTGCCCGCTTCAAGTCCTATTGATACCTTTTTCGTATCTTCTGTCTCCTTCAGAGCATTTCAAACAGAGACATTCTTTCTTGAAACTAAATTTCAACCGTGTCTCTAAAATTGGACACCGCACAACATAGACATTTAATTTTCACATGGATGGTTTTGACTGCACGGACTTTCAAGTCATTGCCTGTTTTATGGTCACAAAGAACATCTACTGTGTGTACAGGCGCAAATATAGTGGTAAACCAAGGAAATATTTCTAGGAGTGTAATATACATTATGAAAATACTTTTTATTCTTTCAGTTTATGTATAATTTTAGTATATTACATATATCAATGTTTTAATCACAAAATTGTATCATTGATATATTTTAAACAACTCAGTTGGTCAAGCAGATTTAATCACTAAAACAAACTGCAAGACCACCAGTTGGTAAAAAAAAAAACTTCTTAGCTCGAATCGAGATATAGAATCGTAAATGTTTTGCATTTCATCACTGTTATATTTCATCGTATGATAATGAACTATGTGTAATCGTTAACTTTCTTAGGCCTATATTGTTTTTTTTTTTTGATTCTTTGAATATTAGAACTATAATATAAATCACAATCGTAGTTGTATCGATAAAAAAGATAAGATATTAGAGAACATTAAGAACAAAATTATACATCTTTTTCCGAGAGGTCAAACGTTTACAACTGACGATCGTTATTGTCAATATTACACGTATGATGTGGTAAAAGTTTTTACTTTGTATGGAATAAAATGTAAAAATTAAGATAGTGTTCACCTGTCCGAGAAAATTTTAAAACATACAAATAATTTAAAGCTACATAGTCCGAATTTTTTTGGCTATGAATACAGACCAAATCTATTTTTAGAAATATGTCTATTTACACAAGCAAAATCCGTCTCCTTTCAAAGTTTGTATTTTTTAAAGTACATAAAAAATTTCTGTATGAGAACACACAAACCAACTCCATCTTGGGAATGTTTAGAAACGGAAACCGTTTGGTTTCGTTTCCGAATGATTGGGTTTATTCAACCCACATGTGATGTATCGATTGTATACAAAACACTTCTCCAAATATTAGTGAATAAAATGTACCGACGGTTATTTTTTATTTGAAGTCGTAATACAACCATAACCGCCTTGACCTCAGCAGCGAATTTTATTATGAGACAAAAGAAATCAAAACAATTTAGGTCGTTTGTTTTTGTAAATAAATTGTGTACATCACTTTTTCATTAAAATATGGCTTAATTGACCTGGAAAACTACTGCAATGTCTGTTAAGATACACATACGTAGCATAGCCATCGTATTAAAGCGAACACAAAATTTTAAATGAAATCGGGCATAGCAGCTTTAAAAATTTCACGATAAGCCTATATATTATTCTATTTACGAAATCATTAATACAGTCATCTTGGGTATTTTGAATAACACTTTTTGTTCAACTTGATTGTAAAATATGTGTAAAAACGTTCGTTGTTTTGGTCCAACAGAAAGATCATACTCGTTTATGTGCGGACCTAGAAGGGGGTGCATGGACTATTCCTTCCACCTCTTTGAAAGATTACATAGCAAAATTCCCGAAATAGGCCTAAAAACCCCTCTCCAACCTTGGAAAACAAAATTATCCCTCGGACACCCCCTGGAAATGTTTTCTGGATCTTCGCATGCGGTAACAAACATACACTGTATCAATTTTCTCGCTTAATAAAGCAAAAACATACAATGTAATGAGAAATGAATATTGAACAGCGTTTTCATCACACAAATTCCCTTTACTGAGGTTAGCGAGAAGATATTAATCACAAAATAATTTATTAATGTATGTCATTTGTTCTTTAAACTCTCTATATATAAATCATTGGCGTCGGAAGCAAATTGAAAGTGTGTGTGTGGGGGGGGGGGGGCTAGACTAATCCTCAGAAATATTGACAAGCAAAAGAAAAAGAAACAAGAGGCCCCAGATCTTGATACAGCCCAATCTAGACTAGCTGATACTTTCTCTTTGAAAGGAAGGCTCATAAAACCTGTTTATCGATATTCGCCTCATTCTAAGCTACTTTTATACTCTAAAAATCTCTGCTGGGATTTTTTCAAACTACCAGAGATTGCGTATGGCCTCCTTTTTTTTTTTTTTTACCAAAATCTGTTACAAGATAGTGCTATTTAGGGACAAACAATTGGTGCGGGTATTGCTACCAATGGTCAACATCTAGTTTTTATTTGAAAAAATCGGTACCAATGTAACAAGGGTACCGCAAAGCGGTGCATCCCCTCGCAAAATGAAAATAATGTGCGATGATATGCATTATTAAAAAATAAACATGTAATTTAAAAGACCAAATATTTAACTTGGTTAAAAAACATTTCAATTTAATTATTTCGTTTATTCCTATCCCCCATGCACGCTCTGTGTGTATCCATGGGGATTGGGTGCATTTACGTGGTTGTACAAAGGCTCCCATTACTGAGGAAAACACACCACAAACGTGTTAAACTTTAGTAATATAGCTTAATAAATTCTCTCTATCCAGTGACATACCTTACGCAGGTGGACAATAAGTGTATGCAAATTTAAGTTTTATACTGAAAAGGAAACGTAGCGAAGATATGGCGATATATTGTCTGCTCTATGAGAAAATTCGAGTAAACATGTTGTAATTTTAACCCCAATATTTTAAAAAGAGTAACATATCTTCAGCGATTAACTTGAAATGAATTCCCGTTTAATCATGTTGATGATATATGTCAAAGTCTCTTCTGAATTATGAACCTGTTCTTCTCTAAGTAATTCGTTGAATATAGCCCGAAATTCATTGCTCAAAAATGTTTGCTTCTTACCTTAACAGGGCTTACATCGAACAAAATTTCAAGTTGCTGATTTGAAATGTTTACTTTCACGAACCGAAAGTCGTACATAAAATTTCTAAGTGTTGTAATTTTAACGATATCTTAAAAAATATAGGACGGAATTCCTTGAAAATAAAAAGGGTTTGTCCTTTAACCATGCTTATGAAATGTACGGGGTTTGAAACACATGCATGCGAGGGTTTTCTTTAAATTTTGCTAAAAAGGCTGAAATGGACACACATACGTACATACATACACACATACAGCAGCGATGCTATATCCCCCTCGCAACAAGTTGCGCGAGGAGATAACAAGGGCACCGCCAAGCGGAGCATCCCCTTGCAAAATGAATTAGTGTGTGTGTGGGAATGCATTATTTATGAATAAAAAGTTACGTAAATGTAAATGAGGAGACCAATTTGTACTAACCCTTCGTTACCACATTTTTTTTAGCTGTACTAGATTTTAATCCAAAAAATATCAAGTTGTTGATTTGAACCGCTTACTATTACTTTAACTTCAGAGCAGTGAAGCGGAGTAGCTACAATCTATTCATAATGTCTGTTTGTCAAACATTAGTGTTGATGTGTTTTATTTAGGTGAGATTAAGCACTTTAACTTCACAGCAGTGAAGCGGAAGTAGCTATTGTCAAGTCGTACATAACATTTCTGTTTAAAATTGTGTTACATGTATTTTAACGACAAAAAAGTAAAAAAAAAGTTTGATAAATATCTATGAGAGGATTTAATTTAAATATTGCTTCCAAGCCGAAGAAGACACACATACATACATTGTACACACACATGCACAGCAGCGATGCTTTATCTCCTTCGCAACTAGTTGTGCGAGGGGATAAAAATTGTTTAAAATTAAGGAGACAAAACATTTTCTGTTGCAATTTATTCAACAGGCGAGGAACATCATTCTTGATCTTCATTATCGTCGGGAATATCTGCTGAAGAATACAAAAAAATATGTAATCATTGATGGCAAATAAAATAAAACGAGACTTATCTGCAAGTTGAAGTTTAATTGGAATTCTGTTTCATCATTTTTATACTTAAGGGGATTACGTGAGCTGGCATTGCATCTCCACAGACGGGTCAGGTTTTTTTTTAAATCATAACTTTTCCCATCAATACCAAAACACCCCTAACAGGCCATATATGAAAGGGCCTTTAAAGGTGGTCACGTAATCCACTAGGTATAAATATTACGAAACAGAATTCCAGTAAACCAGTACGTGAACACCAATTATGATCCATCTTACAATAGTGCTCTTGCTCGCTTGTGGGGTTTCAAATAAATACCACTTTATCACAACCATTTCTGATACTTTCTGATCCTTTCCAATATTTAAAATTGCACAAATTTTTCTCTTCAGGAAACTTTCCTAACTCATGTGAAAATATTTATATTTAAGTTTAAATTGCTTAATCTCACCTAAATAAAACACATCAACTCATGTTTGACAAACAGAAATTATGAATAGATTGTACTCTTTAGAATGAAATAAGTGCAACTAATGAAGCAGTTTTCAGTGTGAGCTTTTATATGCAGTTCATACACCTTCTGTAATAAAAAACATTCCCATCCCAACTCTCATTGTATCGATATATTCTAGGCCTTAACTGAAAAACACCTTTCATGAAACAAATGGGTGTTTCCCCACATCAGTGCCACTGATCTGTTCAAAACATGATAATGCCGACCTGGAAGTATTTATTCAACTGCAACTTAGATTTCGCCTAAACGGTTTTTAAAAAGACTTCTAAAACATCATTTTCAGTTTGTTGAAGAAATATAAATACACTTTTTACCACAAAAAACTAGTCTATTTCTTAATGACTGTTGCATCTTGTTTAGAAATGATGTCTGGTTAACCAATATTCAAAATGAAACCAAAGCTTTGCAATTTGTTGACAGTAGTTTTATCATTATTTTAACAATCATATTGATAACACCTTGCAAATACACATCATTAATGTATTGGACGTTAGAAAAAAAAGCGAGGTAGTCGAAACGTGTAACCTATTCCATATCAACTCATTGATTTTTGTGCACACGAGATTTTCGCATTTTTTGGGTCGTTTGATTTTATCAGCAGATCCTTTTACATGTTAGGCCATATTTTGTCGATTTTAACCTTGCACTTATATAAGATAGTTTACAGGTTTTGCTGCGCCTTTGTGTATTGGCTTTTTCTGTAAAGTTGCATGTTAAGAGGCGACCTTCATAAACCTCAACTGTGACCCACGTTCATTTTCACAGAATCAGGTTTTCCAGATTATGAGCCCGACAGTTTTGTTTTTGACAATAAATCATTCATAGTCATTGTATTTGACTCATAATTATTGTCTACATAATAATTATTGTCACTTTCCTTACAAACAAGTTCAGTTATGTCTGACTTGTGTCATTGAAAATTGGCTGTGAAAGTGTGCGTTAACATTTCAAAGCATTTCGTCTTATTGTCAAAATTCTGGGTATTTCTGTTTTCAACAGACTTGTTTCAAGTCTATTCTCTAACTTGATTTTGAGTTGATGTACATGTAACTTGTGGCTATAGTAGATCGTGATGGTCCTTGAACGACACTATTTTTGTCAAATGTATCGAACTTGGCGAGCATATTGGTTCAAATAAACTTTCATGTGAAATAGTAGTCAACAGAAACTTGACTGGTAGCGATACTGAGTTAGAGTTAGTGCTCTTCCCTCTCGAATATTTCTCGGGTTCCGACTTTTTCAACATGGTGGATGCAAGCTCGTTGTATTGAAAAGAATACTGAAAAATCTTTCTAAGACAGCTTAGTTTAAATGAATTGTTTCACCCGTTAATTTAATGTTCACGACTAAAAACGTTATAAAATTCCGAAGAAATCTTCCGTTTACAAGGTGATCAGAACTCTTTCAATAGGACCGCTCTTTAAACAGTCTACGCACAGATGCAATGCTATCTTACGCGATTCCCTTACAGAATACAGCAATTGTGTACATTTGCTGGCAGTAGTGTTGTAAATTACTTACAAAATCATTATATTAAGTAGCATCCACAAACAGAGTCACGTCATAACGTAACGCTATGTGACTCTATACAAAATTAAGTGTTTTTAAACAGCAAATTCATAAGCTTGTATTCACTCAATAATCATAGAACAAAAATATATGTGAAATGATTTACCTTAAAATACTTAGTGTCTGTATTTAAATTCATAAAACCTCGTCTAAAATTAAATTAAAATGAAAAGAATATCGCGCTTGTTTGCGAAAGCTTCGCCTGAAATATAACAGGTAGTAAAAGTCGCGTTGTTTTATTCGGCCGTTACCAGGACAATAACGGTGCATGAGACCGTTCTTTGTAACAAACAGACGCTGGAGAACTTGCAGAACAAAATGATACCAAACAACGCACGAAAAACGTTTATTCTGCCATGATAAAAGACTACAGAAAGTAAGTAATTTTTAATCAAAAAATCCCCCATTTTCTCGGACAGGTTGCATATTTGTTACAGCATTTAATGAAATCGATATTAACTCCTCTTCAAACTAATACATATACTTCTTTAGTAAACATCCGCGCTAACGAGCGCTTTTGAAAATAACATGATACATATTTTGGCTGTAACTGAAATTTGACGTCGTCTATGCACAGAGAAAATCACGGATGGAGTTTGTTTACTGTTACCACGGATATATTACGGATATATTACGGGGAACAACTCTAGCAGGTTCAAATATGGGGCACCCTACGGGGAAATGTAGAATAATATCCACATTTTCACTGTTATTTTCCACTCCTTATTAGCTATGCATTCATAGATTTTATAACCTGTATTATTGGAACTAGTTTTATTGCAACACATGTTTAAGGCCATGCTATTATTAGAATATTTTAGAGAAAAAAAAGAAAACATTTAACAATGAAAAATAAAATGAAAATTGCACTTTGTATTGTACACTGATAATATAATAATAATTAAAAATAGGTTTAACACTCATGCAGAATGAACATCATTCAAATATATTAGTTGAAAAATAGTTTTTATCCTTTCAAATACAATTATATATTTTGAAAAATTAAATTAATATCTATCTATATTTATCAACTTCTCTCTAGTACTTAAGATTTATGAAAACACCAGCTTTCAGAGTTATAATATAAAACCATGTAATTAATTAATTTACAAATACTTCTAATCTGTATAATATAGAAATTTTCAATGTTATAGAATATTTATTAAATCATATTTACACAAACGCAAATTACACAACTGATAATTGAAAAAAGCTGTCACTACATCTTTAAAACATTTGACTTAAAAAAAATTATTCATAGCTACGTATATAAAGAACATGCAATTAATGTGTTGAATAAAATGCGTTTTGAATAGCCAAGTGGTGATGCAAAGTTTTTTGCGGTCGATTAATTGATTTCCCGAAGAATCATAAAGTGACACATATTTTATCTTTAAGTATAAGAATTAAGGATATTAATTACATTTATCTAAACTGCTTGAATTTTTTTCAATTTCTCTTGCAAAATTCTGAGTATGAGCACATCGAGTATAAACATTTTTTTAAAGCACTACATTTTGTTTACACTTGCATAAGTAGCATTCATTGCATTATGCTGGAAGTAATCATGATTCAGAATATTAACTGAATTTAAATATATACAATGTTATGTATATTCATTTCTCGATGCTCGTTTTAATAATTTATTACAAACTAATGGATACAAACACCATTATGAAATATGTACCTAGGTTTAGAAAATCATATTACTAGGCACCTGTATCATTGCTTTTTGTAGAGGGTACTTTCCGTACAAGCACGGGTATAGGCGAAATAATAGTAAAGGACACAAAACTCATTTGTATATTTACTTTTGTAGTGTAATTTCTTTGATTAAATCAAGTTACACAAAAGTTAAACCACACGTGTACATATGCACACATGCGTGCGCGCATGCATGCACACTGCAGGCACGTAGCATCGTTTTTTTTAAATGGGGGGGGGGGGGGGGGAGGGGGGCAGACTCATCCAAAAAATCTTGACAAGAAAAAAAAGGGGAACATTTTAAGTTTTCCAAAATCTTCAAAATCCTAATCCGTGGGGAGGGGGGATTTATAACTTCAACTTCACACCTCATTTCCTTATTTTTAAATCAATTTTTTACATACTCCCGAAAAAGTGGGGGAGGGGGGGGCACTCCATGATAATTCCATTTTTTATATGTAAATTTTAAAAATGTTGTTGCTGCGAGAAAGGGTGGGGGGACCCCCCCCCCCCCTGCCCCCCCCCCCCCCCCCCCCCCCCCGATGCTACGATACATCAAACATAGTACATTATGCGATATGAAAGTTTTAAAAAAAATTAACACACATGGATGATTTTTTTCTGATCGATTGTTGTAAACGTTAATACATGTAATTGATTAAAAACATTTATATATTCCATTTAACGGGAAAATATTTACACTCATTTTTTTAAACTCTGAAATCAAAGCCAGCAAAAACTAATTAGTTATATATTTTAATACCGTGGTTCCATGTAACATGATTTGTAAATCTGATAATATACCGTTGTTAAATTTTTACAGTTACTAACATCCAAGAGTATATTTATTTACGATTGGTTTAATTTTTATTTCAGAACTTGCTGGATACTGCTTATCGCTGTTTTTATTCAACAAACTCTTCGTCAGATGTCTTGCTCTACCCAAATGATTCGGAATTCTGATGTTATTAGCTCTAAAATATCAAATGGGACATCCAAAACTGCTGAGTGGATAGTAACACAGTCAGAAAATTGTAATCCGACATCAACTAAGGTGGCTATTGGTCGATTATGGTCAGAATATGAAAAGCTTCGTAAGAACAAATCTAAAACTGACGGCAGCAGAAAGTTTACGGAATTCTTGGAAAAAGAGTTTGCTCCACCCACATTATCAACAACAGTAAAGTCAAAATTGCCCGAAGCTACATGTCTGATTAACTCTAGCGGCGATGCCACGTCAACTGCCATATCCATATCAAACTCTCTTTTTATGGAAAACCAGAATCTAATTCAGGAAAAATTTACATTAAAGTCCGAGTTATCTGAAACTATATCTAACTTGCAAACGCTGAACATAAAGTCTGAAAACATATCAAGGAAAAACCGAGTGCTTCAAGAAAAACTTGTATCATCAAACAAAACAGTCAAACGCACTAAACGTAGAGAGGATTACTGGAAAACCAAATGTACAAAACTGGAGACAACAACTGACACAACAAAAGAAGACTATCAACAACTTATTTATGAACTGCAGGCTGATAATGATCAACAAAGAACGACTATCACCGAACTTCAAACTGCATTAAAGGAAAAGGATGATCAGATCGCTTATCTCATCGAACAGCTACAAGAGGGGGATGAAACGAGAGTCATCCATCTATTTGACAAGAAAGAAAAAGCATTCACCCCAGAACTCCATTTATGTGTGTACTCTCTTCTCGAACACAATGTTCCTTCAACGCAAATTGGTAAGTATCTCATTTTCATAAGGATAAGGACATTGAACTACTACGGGTACATAATCCTGATTTTCTTCATCATTAAGCAAGACACACATGTACTGGATATACATTTAATTTCTTTCATATTTTTTTTCAGGACCAACCATAGAAGCATGTTTAAAGCTGGCTGGAAAAGAACCTGATCGACTTCCATCTCCTTCAACTGTGGCCAATATGAACATTCAAAGACTCTGTCTCGTTAAAAAGCAACTACAAGATGAACTACCTGAAAAGATAAACACTACTCTACACACTGACGAAACATCCAAAGTTGGCATCAAGTACGGGGGATTTTCTGTTCGTGATGAAGAAGGTAATTACTTTGCTCTAGGACTTCGTGAAATGGCTACAAAATCAGCACAGAACACACTGGATACTTTCAAGGAGATTTTGCAGGATATTGCTGACACCAGAAAAGAAACTCATCCTCAGAGTGCTGGAAACGAGATTTTATGTAACATTCAAAATACTATGAGTGATCGTGCTGCAACTGAGTTAAAGTTCAATGAGCTCTTAGAAAGTTACAGAGAGGAGGTGTTGCCACAGGTACGAGCAGATTACAACACCATGGATGATGAAGAGAAAGAAACAGTCAGTAGACTTAACAATTTCTTCTGTGGTCTTCATGGTCTTGTTCATATGGCAAATGCTGCACAGAAAGGATTATATGAAGCAGAGGTAGGGAATTTTGCAGGAAATCCTCCAGTATTTGACAAAACGTTCTCTAAGAGTGATGAATCTGGTTGTTTCCGTTTAATCAGAAGTGCGTGCAAAGCTTTTGCTAGAAGAGGGGATGAAAAATGTGGGTGTTATGGAGCCTTCCGAACATACATGCAGCCTTTTCTAACTGAAAATAGAATGATGTCACTTCCTCTTCAACCTTTCAAAGGCCATAGATTCAATATTCTGTTTCAAAATGCGGCCTGTCTATACTTTTTACACCCCCACATGATTGCGTTTCTGGAAAAATCAGATACAGAAAACAAAAGACTTTTAAAATCTGTTCTGTCGGATCTTCATGTCTCCTTTTATGTGGCTGGACTGAAAGCGTTGGGTTTGATATCAAAGATGGTTACAACGCCCCTGTGGAATCTTCTTGAGAACAGCGACACATCAATTGAAGACATGACACAGCATTATCTCCATCTGTCTTTGTATTTGGTAGATGCTTGCGAAAACATCGTCGATTTCATGAAGGGAACCTTTCCATCTCTAACAGGAGTAGCGTTTCATGGTGACAAAATTTTCGAATCCTTAACTAAAGAGTCAACATATGATACTGACGTGGAAGTCATTCTCAGAGTCCTGTTACCATCAATCCGAAAAGTAGTACTTCATGTCTACAAGGATCATTTGCCAAATGGTAGATATGAATCATTCACAGAGGAACTCTCACAAGCTACCAAGAGTGTGGACAAACACAACTCTTATTCTGAGCGACTTTTTGCCTACATGGACCAAATCCTGAAATCAAAACCAAATATATCAACCCTGGCTATCGAGGCGTACACTCTCTTCTTAATGAACAAAACCTCCACATGGATAATGAGAAACAGTGAAAATACCGAAGTTCTTATTTCAGAAGCAAGGAGATCAGTTATTGATGAAAGGGAGCTATTCAGCCGAAGAAAAGCAGAAATACAACGACAGAGAGAAGAAAGACAAGAGGAGGAGTTCCAAAAAAGAGCTGAAAAAAGGAGAAAAAAACGAATGCAGCTGGAAAAACAAAGTGATGACATTGTTAACTATGGCTTGTGGAAATCACCCCGAGAGTGCAAACTGAAACTGAAAGAGCTGAATCGTACATCAGACAAATGTAACGCTTTGAAAGCACAGCTTCGCTACAGGAAAAATGTTTTAAAGCAGACTGATCTAGACAAAAAACTTTATTCATTTTCTAAAATAGGCAGCAATGGAAAACGACACCCACTGACTCACATGGAACTTATGTCTAATCTGTTGAAAGTTCTAAAAACTGTTTAAATTGACCACCTGCAAATCATGTATGAAAACATTAATTACATTGATCGTTTTTTGTTCATATTTGATTTGTAAAATAATTTATAAAGATTAATTTGTGCAAAACGCTTACTATTGTTTTACAGATAATGCAGTTTTGTGTCTTGTAACTAGTATTATGTAGTACATGTATTAGTAGTGGCAAGATGTATTACCATGTATTAAATGAAGTAAGTAAATAATTAAAATATGTAAATGTATTTTAATTTGTCCAATTTAATCACAAGCAAAGTTATTGCAATAATTTGAACTGTTTATATCGGAATTACAAATGTTTATTTGTTGACGTTTTGACGTCGTTTTTGTCAACGGGACGTTGGCGTAGGAATACGTTTAAATCCGAGGTGCGGAATAATAAAGGGATTTGGATATCCAATTAAAATCAGAATAGTATGCTTAAAAAAAGTGTACATTACAATCCTATTGAACTTATTTTGATTTGTGATAATAATTTATCTTGTATATATGCCGATTATTAAAATTAATAGTATTCCCAAGAAATGGTCACAAAGAATAACATAAGCACTACTTTTTGTGGTCTATTTTTAGTAACAATATATGACCAAAGAATTCCAAAATGTCATTTTCTTTTAATACTTTCTCCAAGCTTTAAAATGATATGTCACACTTGTGGAAAATAACTGATATAAAATTTGACTTGTGGATACTATATTAAGTCTTAAAGGGTAACTGATAAAATGCATATGAAAACATTTCTCTTGGAACGACATATCTTCTTTAAAATGCTACTTCTTACATTCAATGGGTGTGTGTGTATATATATATATATATATATATATATATATATATATATATATATATATATATATATATATATATTGTTTCACCTACATGGTTTACATTGTCTCTCACACTCTTGTATTGTCTCGAAGTTGTTTTCGTTTCCACGACATCCACCGTAGATAAAAGGCTCGCACTGTTTAGTCCGCCAATTGTACCACCATCTTGGGAAATATCCGGAACAATTAGGGCTGCGTTCTCCTTCCTTTGGAAGGAAGCATATAAAGTCAGATTGTCCTGCAAAATATACGTGCGATGTTGTAGCAAGTATTCCTTTAAAAGTAATGATCGGCATGCAATATCATTTGTCAGCTCGTTAATGTAATGCTAATGCTAAGCATCACTCTACATATGTATAATATGTAGCACCGTTTCGTTGATGTCCGAAATACCACGGCATGAATAAGCTCTACTTTTAGTAGGCGAATAATACTTCCGATAAATATTCTTACGCATATGTGAAGAAAAACGTAATTTGAATCATTATTTTATTTTCACAGCAAACGGATAAGAGTAGCGCTCTAAGTTATCTACGTATATTGATTTAAATGTAAAGATTCAGATGAGATTCTTATTGTAAAGTAAATAAAATAGTGCAAGATGCAATGCGTGCACAAATAGTGAAGTTTGCCAAATGCAGGGGCTCGGCCCGAGAAACGTCACACAATAGCAATAGTGTGATTAATGTAAACAGTTTAAAATTGGGAAAAAAATATATACCTGGTCGATATGTGTAGATGTCTGCCTCTATGGGATACACACACATTTCTCCACACGTACAACCCTGGTCACAGCATTTCTGAACTGAGTAAATGAGATCATTACAATACATACAAGACCAACACCAATGCCTTACTAATAGTTTGTAGTATGTAGAGTATTAAACTGTTGTGTTGATATTGGTCTAAGAGTTTGGTATCGCCTTATGTCAGACGGGCGTGTCGATACCAAACGAGGAAAGACACCATTGTAGCGATATATATAAAATGTTGTTTTTAAGTTACCACTATTTCCCAGAAAAATATCTAAATACAAATCGTCCTTAATAAAAGACTGCAATACATGGAATCATATTCACGTGGGTTTTTTTTTTTACGAAAAAATGAAAGTTAAGTCCCCAACCAATTGTACCGGAGAGGACTACAGATTTCCTCTGCGTCCGTCTGTCTGTATGTCCCACTTTCGTTTTCCAAACTTTTTTAAACGTTTGAGGAATAATATAAAAAATGCTTAAGAGTAATAAAATGTCAAACAACAGTTTAAGTTTAAATTCTTGTAGCGTCTAGTTGACATATTTTCGAGAAAATTATTTTTTTTATTCAATTTTTTATTGTCGGGTTCGTTATCAGGTTCGTTGTGTATTGAATAAACGGGGTTAGTATGTGCTCATTAATAATATCGTGCGTTACTTGTATCATATCTCTGATCCTTTTTAAGAAACAAATAAGTTCTGTAAATTGCAGAAACAATTGTTAAACTGAAATGAATTCATAATGGATATTTTTTTAATTTAACTTCGTCTACAGCTATATAAGCTGTCGATTTCTATTGTTCTGCTAATCGCTACTCCCAATTCTATAAGACCGAGAGTTGTATTCATGCTACCCAGAATTAGGTATTTCGTTCACCCGAACATATTACATTGGACGAAAAGATTTGAAGTAACGTGCCTTGAGTATTGAAGAGCGGTTGGAAAGCTTGTGTTTTTTTCTTGCTGTGAATGCATGCGTTCATATTTTTTTCTGGGCACTATAAATTTCTAATACAAGTTTCACAATTAACGTATATGCTTGGGTGAAGCTAAGGTTACCCCATTAGGCACATAGTATTTCAGTGTATACCGAGATTCGAAATTCCGAGGCAACAACTCGATAACGTGCGGAGGTTTCATAACGAATATTCCGATGTTATATTGTTTATAAAATCGATACCAAAGTGCAGAAATCAACAGTTATACCAACATCTTCACTTTTGTACAGGGTTTCAGCACAGCTAGAAAAACACAAAAGTGCGGAGTTTCAGTGCAATTAGCCTAACCGTTCTCTTTCTGGTCCTAAACCTTTTATGTATCAGTTTTTAGACAGGATATCTTTTCGATAGAAAAAAATGCCACATGGTGACATGACAGAAAAATAAATGTCACATTAACAAAACAAATAAAAAAATAAATCTTAAGGCATCAAATAAACGGACTGAATAGCAGGAATTGTCTATTTGACGAATTTTAAAAACTCCAATTATTCGCAGTATCCTTTTATTATCTTTGTAGAGGATGCAAATATTAAAATGAAATTAAGTGAACAGTCTTATCATAATAATATCTAGGTCAAGTTTGATTTTGGGTACGATAAGCAACTTTCGACAGAGGTATGCCTCTTAGACGTACACGCACGCCGTGCGTTTTAGGGGCCTATCGCAGACTATAGACGAGATACGTAGTAGTAATAACAAAATAACATTTCATACGTACAGATAATGAGTCGTACACTTTAATAATGAAATAGTATGTCGTAGGTACAAAGAAATAAGTCACACATTGTAGTAACGAAATATTCAGTCGTTATAACGAAATAATGTCATACGTGTGAGATAACATTTCGTAAAAACGAGATACTAAGTCGTTACAACGAGATAATACGGCGTACATTTGAGATGCTCACTCGTATAAACGGTTTGGGATACTAAGTCGCAATAACAAAATAAAATGTATGTACAAAAAAAAAGTCGTACACGGTAAAAACGAAGTAATACACAGTATAACGTTCTACAATGATCTAGGATTATTGGAATATAAGTGCCTAGAATTCAATTTGTCTCAATTCATCGTTCATTGGATGTTCCTTACCAGTGCAGTGGTTGTCATATTTTTTTCTTTCAGATGCGTTTCTGCAAGTCGTTTCGTCAAATGTAACGCGTTCGAGTGAATGAAAAACCAGAACGCGGCGAAGCATGAAAAGTATTATTGACTTTATACAGGGCATGTGTATCGGTGAGCAGAACAATAGAATTCGGCATCTAATACGGCATTAGTCGAAAATTAAAGGGACATAATGCGTATTTATGAATTAATGTCAGCTTTTACTATACATTTATTTAGTGTTAGTAGAACTTGTCACAATTTTGAACGCACGACGACGGAGGAAGACCATTTTCACAACTTAAAATATATTGACACATTGTATCAATGTATCTTTTTGTAGGTGCTATGGTCGATACAACGACCTTGTCAGAAAATGCAATCTTCCACTGGGTCGCATGCTGACTGACCTTTTTCATACTAATTGTTAGACCATAATTAATCACCTTATTGTGTACGGACTTTTCTGGGGGCGTTTCTCCGATAACGACAAAGAGCACACGGCGGGTGCGACAGGTCAGGAGAGGATGCTTACATCCTCCTATTCACTTGATCACTCTATCTTTTTTAGATCTATGTTGCTCTGCTTTGAATTTGTATTTTGTTTTATGGATTTTTGAGATGGTTGACGGATTGTTATTTTCAATTTATCATCGTAATTGGATACCTAACAAGGACATTCTTCTTAGAATGTAAGATCAAGATGTTAATATCAGAGGGGTTAAAAAACCAATTTTTTGTACAACATAGAGAACATGCATACCACATCTCGATCAATTAAGTTATTTTCGTAAAAGTAAAATGACATTAATTAACTGCCCATTATTTTTACGTAAATGTGTTTGTATTTTAAAAAAGAAACTACTAGAAATGCCACGATTTATTTGGTAAATAATGTGTGAATAGAACATCCATCAACTACAATGAGAGTATATTTGTAGTGTATAGTTTTATAAAATCAAACATTTTAGATATTCTGAGAATGACAACCAAGATTGCTACTAAGGCAGAGTCATTAAATTGTTATTGTTTAATACGATACTTTTGTAATTCGCACTTAATAACAACATGTATACTGAACTATGAATGATTCGTTCATACAGACATACCTTATGTATCTAAGACAACTAGTGCTTTCAGCTTAAATTAATTGTGTTGATTACCGCAGCATTTTGTGTTTATAAAAAAACGTGTTAAATAAAGATCGGTCCACAACAGTACATTATAATTTATGTTGCAGCTCCAGTGACAAGACGAGCTGAAAAGATTAAACTTTTCCATTATGTACCCTAATCCCCATTAAATATTTAGTGATCAATAGTATATTAATTATATTAATTTATTAACATTATTGATATCAAAAACCTGACCGACGACCAACAATCACTGTCTTTGTTACGAGTTTTAGCTGCAAAATCTGTTTTCTAGTTTTTTTCGTCTCGTTATTTTAACGATCATTTAATCGAAACAGGATCATTATACCCCCCCCCCCCAAACGAAGTTTGGGGGGGGGGGGGGTATATAGGAATCACCTTGTCCGTCTGTCCGTCCGTCTGTCTGTGCAATCGTGTCCGGTCCATATCTTTCTTATGGAGAGGCATTGGAAGTTCTTACTTCACACAAAGATTGCTTATGACCTAAGGGTGTGTCATGACCTTGACCCAAGGTCATTCGGGCAAGGTCAAGGTCACTGGCAGAAAAAGTGCAAAATTCGTGTCCGGTCCATATCTTTCTTATGGAGAGGCATTGGAAGTTCTTACTTCACACAAAGATTGCTTATGACCTAAGAGTGTGTCATGACCTTGACCCGAGGTCATTCGGGCAAGGTCAAGGTCACTGGCAGAAAAAGTGCAAAATTCGTGTCCAGTCCATATCTTTCTTATGGAGAATTTTTAAAATTTCTTACTTCACACAAAGATTGATTATGACCTAATAGTGTGTCATGACCTTGACCCAAGGTCATTTGGGCAAGGTCAAGGTCACTGGCAGAAAAAGTGCAAAATTCGTGTCCGGTCCATATCTTTCTTATGGTGAATTATTGGAAGTTCTTACTTCAAACAAAGATTGATTATGACCCAAGGATGTGTCATGACCTTGACCCAAGGTCAATCGGGCAAGGTCAAGGGCAGAAAAGGTGCAAAATTTGTGTCCGGTCCATATCTTTCTTATGGAGAACCATTGGAAGTTCCTAATTCACACAAAGATTGCTAATGACCCATGGGTGTGTCATGACCTTAATCCAAAGTCATTTGGGCAAGGTCAAGGTCGTTGGGAAAAATATTATAAAATTCGTGTCCGGTCAATATCTTTCTTATGGAGAATTATTGGACGTTGTAACTCCACACAAATATTGCTTAGGACCTAAAGGTGTGTCATGACCTTGACCCAAGGTCAGGTTGGCAAGGTCAAGGTCACTGGCAGAAAAGGTGAAAAATTCGTGTCCGGTCATTATATTTCTTATGGAGAAGCATTAAATGTTCTTACTTCACACAAATATTGCTTATAACCAACAGTTTTAAAAAAAAATAGAGCAGTTGTTATTTAAGGAAAATGGACGATGAAATAGATTCATCCAATATTTTCTATAATTGGAAAAATACACGCATTATGATTTTTATCTTAGCGGGGGGTATCGATTGTGAGCTTGCTCACAGTACCTCTAGTTTTATTTGATCAGTAATGATTTAGATGACCTACAAAATCTCCTTCTAATATAGGCGTTAGTTGTCTACATATTCTACCGTTATAGATTTAAGTATGTGAAGAATGTTTTATAAAAAATTTATCTCTGAAGAAAAAAAATTAAGAATCATATGTACTTACTTCCAGGGCAGCTGTAATCACCGTTACATCCATTATACCCAGGACTACAAAAACAATTCGTTCCAAGAGATGCCAATGGACAGGTGCCTGGTTTCTCTCCAGAATCAGACTGAGCGCATGTCTAAAATCGTTTATTTTATTCAGTATAATTTGCACCGTGATTTTTCTTTCACTTTCTTAAATTGAAAATTGTTATTCATAAGCTATTCTTTAAACTTTAAATTCAAAGATATAAAGTTTAGCTATAAACAATTACTTAGAAGAAAAAATACTAATGTTCCAGATGTTAACGCTGGCAATGTTAAATATTTCTTTGTATTTTGAAACAGAGATTTTATTTTAAGTATAGATAAAGTCTAAATAAACTATTCGACCTTTTTTACTAATAAAAATCGAATAATTTGTTTTACTATTCAAAATAGCTTATAAAATTGGTCCATAAAATGTTAAAAGAGACCTTGAATTGGCAACTAAATCCGACTTACACTAGCGAAGAGACACACAAAGATAAACCTGTGGTCCATTTCGTCAGTTTTGTTCCGCTCTTACCTCGTTCTGAAGTGACTGTAATTTAAATGCACAATATTATCATCTATTAAGACATTGCAATTTTTTATGTTGTATGGTAATTTGGTTTTTACCATCTGATTGTTGTTTAAAGATCAATTAAATTAACATTACAAAAAAAACTTTATATTATTGTCATTACATACAAATGGTATTTTTGTCTTTCGATTGATTTAAGACTTAAATCAATCAATTTAAGACTTAAGGTCTACACAAAAAAATGCAGACAAAGAGTTAATTTGATCTTTAACAGCAAACTGTCAAGCTACATATAAAAAGTGACCGACCGTGACTGGTAGATTCATCAATCTTTAATACTTCTGATTGACTTGAAGGTATATAAAAGCCCTTTAAGTCATTGATCATGAAGTTGGAACATTCGTAATGATTATATGTAAAAAAGATTACATATCCTTCATTAATACGAGGGTTGATCCAAAAGTAATGTCACAGATGCAATAAAATCTTGTTAAATCCGCGTGAAGAGACAAAAACTAGTTCTTTGAGATATCTATTTCAATTCAGATCTGAAAATGTTAATGCATTAGGATAAATATTTCTGAAGATAATATAATAATTATATTTTGTAGCGCGTGAAGCAACGGTAGCCGCCGCACGCTAGCGACGTTATCTCTAGATCTTTGGCGTTCTGGTAGAATTTCCTAATTTTGTACTCTATGAAAACTGGCCACGATACTCTATTTTACATTTTTTATTTTTTTTTTTAGAAAGTAACTAATTTCTCTTTTTATTATCGATAGGGTAGTATATTGGATATTATTTAATTAGCGATCAGTTTTTTTAAATCTCTTCAAAAAGTAATGAACGTAGCTTTATGATATAGCTCATGACGTAATAACCTAGTTTTAAGTTTCCTTTAGAGAATATATCTTCTGCCTATTTAATTTAATTATTAACATGACCTATGCTTTTATCAGATATTTGAACCAGTTACAGGAACCCTGTTTAATCGCTCTCAATTTTAGGTTGATATATCAATTCCAGTACATCTTCGTATCACAATTCGCATGTCAAACCTTATTATTCACGGGTTTAGATGCGTAGATATCCGAAATGGACGGTAACGTTCCCTAAATTTTAAAAACAGTTTGAAATGTCAATGGTACGTATGTTTCAAAATATTGTGTTGTTTGGATCTTTTTCAAATTTTTAAATTATGTTATTTACACACAAATACAAACCCTAAAAAAGACATAAATTCATGACGCGGCGATGTCACGTATATATCAGGCTATAAACATCAATAGTGTTCAACGAAATTTAATAAAAATTTTACTTCGAATTAGAATTTTGATTAGGAAAATTTTGATGTATCATTTTATACAATACAGAGCCAGTGTTAAACGCGGTGCATAGTATGACATTACTTTTGGATCAACCCTTGTATATTTTTAACACAAACTTAACCTGTTTCCTTTCTTGATTTGACGATGTCGTAGAGGCTGTTGACCGAATTTACTAATGATTAATATATTTAAATAAGAAAGAAGTTCATTTGTCTTTTTATGAAACATCACAGCAAGATTGATATGTAAAAAAGAGTACACATCCTTAATTAATATATTTTTAAAGCAAAATTAACCTGTTTCCTTTATGAAACATCACAGCAAGATTGATATATTTGTAATTCGTATATTACTACCATTTCATGCTTATTTTTCACCATTTTGTGCCACCCTGTAGAATGCGATTTTAATACAATGCTTTGAAATTTTAATGCAATGCTATGTTATGAGATGTGTATGCTATGGAATGATGAGAAATTTAAATGAAGGGTTTATTAATATGGTATCCTACGCTAGGGTTTACGCTAACATTTTCTTAAAATCAGAGTTCTAACATTTCCAGATAAAATGGAATAATAGTATAAATGATAATAAAATGTACGCCTATTTTGCTCAAGCTTTTTTATCCGGTGGTATGGGACATCTGTCGATATAAAAGGTAGCGGTTGTATCCGGTAGATACATTAATGGTCAGCTAAAAAAAACCTCAAAGATAAACGTTATGACTTAAATTTTTCTATCGTAAGCTCGTGTATTAATATATGTCCTGCATACAGGGTTTGAT